>NC_088406.1:8962453-8989953 GCF_034236695.1 Oncorhynchus nerka
TTCAGTTCAGCAATATTCTTGGGATGTCTGGTGTGAACTGCTTTCTCGAGGTCATACCACAGCTTCTCAATGGGGTTGAGGTCAGGACTCTGACTGGGCCACTCCAGAAGGCGTATTTTCTTCTGTTGAAGCCATTCTGTTGTTGATTTGCTTCTGTGTTTTGAGTCGTTGTCCTGTTGCATCACCCAACTTCTGTTGAGCTTCAATTGGCGGACAGATTGCCTTACATTCTCCTGGAAAATGTCTTGATAAACCTGGGAATTCATTTATCCTTCGATGATAGCAAGCTGTCCAGGCCCTGAGTCAGTAAAGCAGCCCAAAACCATGATGCTCCCTCCACCAGACTTTACAGTTGGGATGAGGTTTAGATGTTGGTGTGCTATGCCTTTTTTTCTCCACACATAGTGTTGTGTGTTCCTTCCAAACAACTCAACTGTAGTTTTATCTGTCCACAGAATATTTTACCAGTAGCGCTGTGGAACATCCAGGTACTCTTTTGCGAACTTCAGAACTTCTGTGGTGTCCTCCCATGAACACCTATCCTGTTTAGTGTTTTATGTATCGTAGACTCGTCAACAGAGATGTTAGCATGTTCGGTAAGTCTTTAGCTGACACCCTAGGATTCTTCTTAACCTCATTGAGCATTCTGCGCTGTGCTCTGTCATCTTTACAGGACGGCCACTCCTAGGGAGAGTAGCAACAGTGCTGAACTTTCTCCATTTATAGACAATTTGTCTTTCTGTGGACTGATGAACATCAAGGCTTTTAGAGATACTGTTACCCTTTATGCAAGTGCCAGGAGAATTCTGTTCATTTACCAATTAAATGATGTTACTCTCAGTCTGTTATATCAGGATTTGTAAGATACTGATAGAAAAGGAAACAGACAAAGGCCCAGTCTACCACAGTTAAATGTTTATTCACGGGAACGTTCTGACGTGTACAAGTACAGGACCTTCAATTTATAGCGACACACAAATCCGCCCGGCAACAGAGCCTAGGGGAGTACGTGAGAATAGTGTCTTCCTCCCCTCCCCTAAGATAGGGAGAGACCTGGGACTGGGAAGTGTTCCAGCCAAGGTCTCCCCGGATCTGGCTCAGACAGATAGTCTGTCCTCAAAACACTAGACACATTTTTCCCAAAACGTTGATTCTGACTAAAACCACACACAGTATTATAATCTAATCATCGAATGAGTCTAACACTTACACACATGTGTTATAATAATCTAATGATTCAAATTAAGTTCATACCATCACATGGTATCAGACCTATGGTATCAGACCTATGGTATCAGACCTATGGTTTCATACCATCACATGGTATCAGACCTATGGTATCAGACCTATGGTTTCATACCATCACATGATATCAGACCTATGGTACCAGACCTATGGTATCAGACCTATGGTATCAGACCTATGGTTTCATACCATCACATGGTATCAGACCTATGGTATCAGACCTATGGTATCAGACCTATGGTTTCATACCATCACATGGTATCAGACCTATGGTTTCATACCATCACATGGTATCAGACCTATGGTATCAGACCTATGGTTTCATGCCATCACATGGTATCAGACCTATGGTATCAGACCTATGGTTTCATACCATCACATGGTATCAGACCTATGGTTTCATACCATCACATGGTATCAGACCTATGGTTTCATACCATCACATGGTATCAGACCTATGGTATCAGACCTATGGTTTCATGCCATCACATGGTATCAGACCTATGGTATCAGACCTATGGTTTCATACCATCACATGGTATCAGACCTATGGTTTCATACCATCACATGGTATCAGACCTATGGTTTCATACCATCACATGGTATCAGACCTATGGTTTCATACCATCACATGGTATCAGACCTATGGTTTCATACCATCACATGGTATCAGACCTATGGTTTCATACAATCACATTGTATCAGACCTATGGTTTCATACCATCACATGGTATCAGACCTATGGTATCAGACCTATGGTATCAGACCTATGGTATCAGACCTATGGTTTCATACCATCACATGGTATCAGACCTATGGTTTCATACCATCACATGGTATCAGACCTATGGTTTCATACCATCACATGGTATCAGACCTATGGTTTCATACCATCACATGGTATCAGACCTATGGTATCAGACCTATGGTTTCATACCATCACATGGTATCAGACCTATGGTATCAGACCTATGGTTTCATACCATCACATGGTATCAGACCTATGGTTTCAGGACTGTAACATTCTAATCATTTATTAAAACACATTTCCTTATCAGCAAGTCAACGATTCTTAGGTCTTCTGAGATTTCTTTTGTTCGAAGCATGATTCACATCAGGCAATGCTTCTTGTGAATAGCGAACTCAAATTTTGAGAGTGTTTTTTATAGGGCAGGGCAGCTCTAACCAACATCTCCAATCTCGTCTCAATGATTGAACTCCAGGTTAGCTGACTCCTGACTCCAATTAGAATTTGGAGAAGTCATTAGCCTAGAGGGGGGGTTCACATACCTTTTTCCAACCTACACTATGAATGTTTAAATGATGTATTCAATATAGACAAGAAAAAGACAATAATTGATGTGTTATTATTTTAAGAACACTGTGTTTGTCGGCAGGGTAGCTTAGTGGTTAGAGTGTAGAGGCGGCAGGGTAGCCTAGTGGTTAGAGTGTAGAGGCGGCAGGGTAGCCTAGTGGTTAGAGTGTAGAGGCGGCAGGGTAGCCTAGTGGTTAGAGTGTAGAGGCGGCAGGGTAGCCTAGTGGTTAGAGTGTAGAGGCGGCAGGGTAGCCTAGTGGTTAGAGTGTAGAGGCGGCAGGGTAGCCTAGTGGTTAGAGTGTAGAGGCGGCAGGGTAGCCTAGTGGTTAGAGTGTAGAGGCGGCAGGGTAGCCTAGTGGTTAGAGTGTTGGACTAGTAACCGGAACGTTGCAAGTTCAAACCCCCGAGCTGACAAGGTACAAATCTGTCGTTCTACCCCTGAACAGGCAGTTAACCCACTGTTCCTAGGCAGTCATTGAAAGTAAGAATGTGTTCTTAACTGACTTGCCTAGATAAATAAAATATTGTTGGGACTTAGATGAAGAGCAAATCTAATTTTACGACCAATTTATTCAGAAATCCAGATCATTCCAAAGGGTTCACATACTTTATCTTGCCACTGTAGTTTCCTATGGGCCGTGGTCAAAAGCAGTGCACTATACACTATAGAGGGAATAAGGTAACATGTGAGGTCCACCCCAAACCTTTCAGACGGGTAATTTCCCCATGGCAGCGTTCTCTGCACCACCCCCACCCACCCCCCCTCCTCTCCCCACCACCAAGTCAACAACCCAATCCTAGAGCCATTGATGTCGCAGGTCTTCACAAATTCAAAATGTCATCAAATGTCAACATGCACCGGAGATGACGGTAGATTAATGTACGATACGATTTCTATTTGTCTCCGACAAAACAAATTAACATGAGGAATACGCCGCCATGATGACAGGGTTTTGCATCTAAGACGTGTGTGTGTCTGTGTGTGTGTGTGCTCTGAAATTTGTAATTTAGCGTCAGGCTTGAATGGCACCCCGTCAATTCCTATATAGAATCAAGCTCCATCACTGTCTCTTGACAGGAAGCTTTAGAGGAAGAGGAAGAGGATATGAAAGTATACTCTTGAAGCACACTCTTCATACTGTTCACCCACTATAGGCTGCCCAAATGGAAGCCTTTCCCCTCAATTCAGTGCTCTACTTTAGAAGGTCAGCATCCCGGAGTCGCTTCTTCACTGTTGACGTTGAGACTGGACAGAGGAACTCTGCCTAGAAGGCCAGCATCCCGGAGTCGCCTCTTCACTATTGACGTTGAGACTGGACAGAGGAACTCTGCCTAGAAGGTCAGCATCCCGGAGTCACCTCTTCACTGTTGACGTTGAGACTGGACAGAGGAACTCTGCCTAGAAGGTCAGCATCCCGGAGTCGCCTCTTCACTGTTGACGTTGAGACTGGACAGAGGAACTCTGCCTAGAAGGCCAGCATCCCGGAGTCGCCTCTTCACTGTTGACGTTGAGACTTGACAGAGGAACTCTGCCTAGAAGCCCAGCATCCCAGAGTCGCCTCTTCATTGTTGACGTTGAGTCGGGTGTTTTGCAGGGAACTATTTCATGAAGCTGCCAGTTGTGACTCGTGAGGCGTCTGTTTCTCAAACTATACACTCTGATGTACTTGTCCTCTTGCTCAGTTGTGCACCGGGGCCTCCCACTCCTCTTTCTATTCTGGTTAGAGACGGTGTGCGCTGTTCTGTGAAGGGAGTAGTACACAGCACAGCGTTGTACGAGATCTTCAGTTTCTAGGCAAATTTCTCGCATGGAATAGTCTTCATTTCTCAGAACAAGACCGATGAATTTCAGGAGAGTGTTATTTTGTTGCTGGCCATTTTGAGCCTGTAATCGAACCCACAAATGCTGATGCTCCAGATACTCAACTAGTCTAAAGAAGGCCCGTTTTATTGCTTATTTCATCAGAACAACAGTTTTCAGCTGTGCTAACATAATTGCAAAAGGGTTTTCTAATGATCAATTATCCTTTTAAAATGATAAAGTTGGATTAGCTAACACAACGTGCCATTGGAACACAGGAGTGATGGTTGCTGATAATACGGCCTCTGTACGCATCCCATTAAAAATCTGCCGTTTCCAGCTACAATAATAGTCATTTAAAACATTAACAACATCTACACTGTATTTCTGATCAATTTGATGTTATTTTAATGGAAGTAGGAGGGAAGCAGGATGTTATTTTTAAACAAGGACATTTATAAGTGACCCCAAACCTTTTGAACGGTAGTGTGTGTTTATGTAAGGGAAAGGGTGCCATTTGGGACACAGCCGTGCTTTGGCTCTACACGCTTTCAAATGGCAGATCTGGTGAACAGACACAATACTAACTAATACAAGGGATACATGTATTTCAGTGTGTGTGTATGAGAGAGAGAGAGAGAGAGAGAGAGAGAGGAGAGAGAGAGAGAGAGTGTTTCTGTGTGTGTATGAGAGAGAGAGAGAGAGAGAGAGAGAGGAGAGAGAGAGAGAGAGAGAGTGTTTCTGTGTGTGTATGAGAGAGAGAGAGAGCAAGAGAGAGAGTGCGTTTCTGTGTGTGTGTGTGTGTGTGTATGAGAGAGAGAGAGCAAGAGAGGACGAGAGAGAGTGTGTTTCTGTGTGTGTGCATGAGAGAGCGAGAGAGAGTGTGTTTCTGTGTGTGTGCATGAGAGAGCGAGAGGGCGAGAGAGAGTGTGTTTCTGTGTGTGTGCATGAGAGACAGAGAGCGAGAGAGAGTGTGTTGTTGTGTGTGTGTATGAGAGACAGAGAGCGAGAGAGAGAGTGTGTTTATGTGTGTGTGTATGAGAGAGAGAGAGCGAGAGAGAGAGTGTGTTTCTGTGTGTGTGTGTATGAGAGAGAGAGAGAGTGAGAGAGGGCGAGAGAGAGAGTGTGTTTCTGTGTGTGTGTATGAGAGAGAGAGAGCGAGAGAGAGAGTGTGTTTCTGTGTGTGTGTGTATGAGAGAGAGAGAGTGAGAGAGAGCGAGAGAGAGAGTGTGTTTCTGTGCGTGGTAGGCTGAAGAGGCTGAGGGTGAGTGCATCGTGACTGGGTGGTGGTTTGAGTGGGCGTAGGGGAGTAGGGTGGCGGTGGAAGTCGTGTGGTGTGTGTTTGTGTGTGAGAGAGAGAGAGAGAGTGTGTTTCTGTGTGTGTGCATGAGAGAGCGAGAGAGAGAGTGTGTTTCTGTGTGTGTGCATGAGAGAGCGAGAGGGCGTGAGAGAGTGTGTTTCTGTGTGTGTGCATGAGAGACAGAGAGCGAGAGAGAGAGTGTGTTGTTGTGTGTGTGTATGAGAGACAGAGAGCGAGAGAGAGAGTGTGTTTATGTGTGTGTGTATGAGAGAGAGAGAGCGAGAGAGAGAGTGTGTTTCTGTGTGTGTGTGTGTGTATGAGAGAGAGAGAGCAAGAGAGGACGAGAGAGAGTGTGTTTCTGTGTGTGTGCATGAGAGAGCGAGAGAGAGTGTGTTTCTGTGTGTGTGCATGAGAGAGCGAGAGGGCGAGAGAGAGTGTGTTTCTGTGTGTGTGCATGAGAGACAGAGAGCGAGAGAGAGAGTGTGTTGTTGTGTGTGTGTATGAGAGACAGAGAGCGAGAGAGAGAGTGTGTTTATGTGTGTGTGTATGAGAGACAGAGAGCGAGAGAGAGAGTGTGTTTCTGTGTGTGTGTGTATGAGAGAGAGAGAGTGAGAGAGGGCGAGAGAGAGAGTGTGTTTCTGTGTGTGTGTATGAGAGAGAGAGAGCGAGAGAGAGAGTGTGTTTCTGTGCGTGGTAGGCTGAAGAGGCTGAGGGTGAGTGCATCGTGACTGGGTGGTGGTTTGAGTGGGCGTAGGGGAGTAGGGTGGCGGTGGAAGTCGTGTGGTGTGTGTGTGGCAGGCTGAAGAGGCTGAGGGTGAGTGCATCGTGACTGGGTGGTGGTTTGAGTGGGCGTAGGGGAGTAGGGTGGCGGTGGAAGTTGTGTGGTGTGTGTTTCTGTGTGAGAGTGTTGAGCTACGATGTGGGAGAGTAGATACAACTCTGTTAGACGTTTCTTCTATATTATAAAACCGCTGAGAATAACAATCAAGAAAGATAGAAAGAGAAAGAGATAGCAAAACAAAAAGAGAGAGATGGCAAAACAAAAAGAGAGAGAGAGAGATAGCAAAACAAAGAGAGAGAGAGAGAGATAGCAAAACAGAGAGATAGCAAAACAAAGAGAGACAGAGAGATAGCAAAACAAAAGGGAGATACAGCAAAACAAAGAGAAAGAGCGATAGCAAAACAAAGAGAGAGAGATAGCAAAACAAAGAGAGAGAGAGAGAGATAGCAAAACAAAAAGAGAGAGATAGCCAAACAAAAAGAGAGAGAGATAGGAAAACAAAGAAAGAGAGAGATAGGAAAAAAGAGAGAGGCAGCAAAACAAAGAGGGAGAGAGAGATAGCAAAACAAAGAGGGAGAGAGAGATAGCAAAGCAAAGAGGGAGAGAGATAGCAAAGCAAAGAGGGAGAGAGAGATAGCAAAACAAAGAGGGAGAGAGAGATAGCAAAGCAAAGAGGGAGAGAGATAGCAAAGCAAAGAGGGAGAGAGAGATAGCAAAACAAAGAGGGAGAGAGAGATAGCAAAACAAAAAGAGAGAGATAGCAAAACAAAGACAGAGAGAGAGAGAGATAGCAAAACAAAAGAGAGAGATATCAAAACAAAGAGAGAGAGAGATAGCAAAGCAAAGAGGGAGAGAGAGAGAGATAGCAAAACAAAAAGAGAGATAGCAAAACAAAAAGAGAGAGAGAGAGAGAGCAAAACAAAGACCGAGAGAGAGAGAGAGATAGCAAAACAAAGAGAGAGAGAGAGAGATAGCAAAACAAAGACAGAGAGAGAGAGAGATAGCAAAACAAAGAGAGAGAGAGAGAGATAGCAAAACAAAGAGAGAGAGAGATAGCAAAACAAAGAGAGAGAGATAGCAAAACAAAGAGGGAGAGAGAGAGGAAAGACATGAACAGAGAGAGAGAGAGAGATCGGAAAGGAGAGAATGAAGACACAATGATATGAAAAGACAGGAAGGGAGATAGAAGAATAGAAGTAGAACAGAATTTCAAAGTAGACTTCCACATCCACTCTGCTCGACTCGTGGATAACTCAGGTAAACAAAGGTAAACAACGGCAACTTCTGCATTAACTTACACTGCACTGTATACACAAAGAGGTCTCGGCTGTCAATGTCTGTTCCAGTCATGATTACATTATTGACATTTAATTCGCTTTCTCTTTGTTGCTTTTGTTCTGCATACTACATTACTGCCTCTTCAATTTTACGACTCCCTCATTTCAAAGATGAAAGCTTGTAATGCGATTTTTCCCTCTCATTCTCTCTCTCTCAAACGTGCACTTCTTGGTGTCCCCCAGGATAGAGTTTGTAAAACGCTGCATTAGGGCCTAATAGAGTCGTCTGAGTGGTATCTTTGATGTTGTTCGTTAGGGCTGGGAATTTGCGCAGGGGGACCTCACAATACGATTTCATCACCATACTTTGGTGCCGACACGATGTGTATTCTCACGATTCTATATGTATTACGAGATTGATACTGGGATTTTATTGCGAATTGATATTCCAAACATATTTCTCACCGTCTGTCTGCTGCAGAGAGACAAGAGAAAATGAGTTTTGATCAGTCATGGAAATAAAAGTGCTGAAAATATGTGTGTTTATGCTAAAGAAGATGGAGAACAAGCTATAAGATTAAAAGGTTTTGGCATAGGTACAGACTACTTCAACTTTCTGACGCTACCTAGCAACATAAATATAATATCATCCAAAAATATATCAAGCTATGTAACTGTATGGACCCCCCGCTCCCTCTGTCACCATTGGTCATTGATCATGCCTGAGTCTCTGTCACCATTGGTCATTGATCATGCCTGAGTCTCTGTCACCATTGGTCATTGATCATGCCTGAGTCTCTGTCACCATTGGTCATTGATCATGCCTGAGTCTCTGTCACCATTGGTCATTGATCATGCCTGAGTCTCTGTCACCATTGGTCATTGATCATGCCTGAGTCTCTGTCACCATTGGTCATTGATCCTGAGTCTTTCATGGGAGACTTTTCCCCCTTTGAATCAGATGTAGGAGAAAAGCATGCAGACGTTTCAAAAAAGATATGCTACGTTTTATCTAGAAAATGTCTGCCACAACTAGCGAAAGATGACAAGGTGGAGACCGTACCATAGCGGTCATGACTATCCTTCCCCTTATAAATGCAGTCAAGTGTATCCATCTCCTAGTCTGCTCTACCAAGAGGAAGACACACGACAAGACAAATCAGTCTGCGCAGAGATCTGAATAGCATACAATCTACTCTACAGTAGGGTTGCAAAATTCCTGGAACGTTCCAGAAATTCCCAGGTTTTCCAGAAATCTTGGTTGGAGGATTTCCTGGTTCCCTCCTACTTCCTTTAATCTCCCAACAGGGATTTCCTGGTTCCCTCCTACTTCCTTTAATCTCCCAACAGGGATTTCCTGCTTCCCTCCTACTTCCTTTAATCTCCCAACAGGGATTTCCTGGTTCCCTCCTACTTCCTTTAATCTCCCAACAGGGATTTCCTGCTTCCCTCCTACTTCCTTTAATCTCCCAACAGGGATTTCCTGCTTCCCTCCTACTTCCTTTAATCTCCCAACAGGGATTTCCTGGTTCCCTCCTACTTCCTTTAATCTCCCAACAGGGATTTCCTGGTTCCCTCCTACTTCCTTTAATCTCCCAACAGGGATTTCCTGCTTCCCTCCTACTTCCTTTAATCTCCCAACAGGGATTTCCTGCTTCCCTCCTACTTCCTTTAATCTCCCAACAGGGATTTCCTGGTTCCCTCCTACTTCCTTTAATCTCCCAACAGGGATTTCCTGGTTCCCTCCTACTTCCTTTAATCTCCCAACAGGGATTTCCTGCTTCCCTCCTACTTCCTTTAATCTCCCAACAGGGATTTCCTGGTTCCCTCCTACTTCCTTTAATCTTCCAATAGGGATTTCCTGCTTCAATCCTACTTCCTTTAATCTCCCAACAGGGATTTCCTGGTTCCCTCCTACTTCCTTTAATCTCCCAACAGGGATTTCCTGGTTCCCTCCTACTTCCTTTAATCTCCCAACAGGGATTTCCTGCTTCCCTCCTACTTCCTTTAATCTCCCAACAGGGATTTCCTGGTTCCCTCCTACTTCCTTTAATCTTCCAATAGGGATTTCCTGCTTCAATCCTACTTCCTTTAATCTCCCAACAGGGATTTCCTGGTTCCCTCCTACTTCCTTTAATCTCCCAACAGGGATTTCCTGGTTCCCTCCTACTTCCTTTAATCTCCCAACAGGGATTTCCTGCTTCCCTCCTACTTCCTTTAATCTCCCAACAGGGATTTCCTGGTTCCCTCCTACTTCCTTTAATCTCCCAACAGGGATTTCCTGGTTCCCTCCTACTTCCTTTAATCTCCCAACAGGGATTTCCTGGTTCCCTCCTACTTCCTTTAATCTCCCAACAGGGATTTCTGGATTCCCACCTTACAGCAATACCAACCTTACCTGAGATCATCTGTCAAAAAAGCCTAACCTCTCTAGCCCGTTAATCCCTAACCCTGTCATTTACTGACCTTTGCCCTTCGCCCCTTAGAACCCAGAGGACCCAGAGTATGGGTCAGGAGCCCCTGAAGAGGCAGGGGTCATCGTCTGCAGGTCGCGCCCCCCAGCCCCTCTCCGCTCAGGCCATCAAGCACATCTGGGTTCGCACCGCCCTCTTCGAGAAGGTCCTGGACAAGATCGTACAGTACATCGTGGATAACTCCAGGTAAGAAATGAAAAGGCAACTTCTGCATTAACTTACACTGCACTGTATGCAAGGTCGTACAGTACATCGTGGATAACTCCAGGTAAGAAATTAATGGCAACTCACACTGCACTGTATGCAAGGTCGTACAGTACATCGTGGATAACTCCAGGTAAGAAATGAATGGCAACTCACACTGCACTGTATGCAAGGTCGTACAGTACATCGTGGATAACTCCAGGTAAGAAATGAATGGCAACTCACACTGCACTGTATGCAAGGTTGTACAGTACATCGTGGATAACTCCAGGTAAGAAATGAAAAGGCAACTTCTGCATTAACTTACACTGCAAAGAGCTGTAGTTCATCAATGTCTGTTCCATTCATGGTTCCATTATTTTTTAAATTGAATTAGCTTTCTCCCTGAATTAGCTTTTTTCGTCCTGCACTCTACATTACTGCTTCTAATTTCATTCACTGTTTTCTCCTACATTAGGCCTAATGCAGTGTTTCTCATGTTGGACTCACTGCTCTTTTGTTGTTTCTCTACGTGTGTGTGTGTGTGTGTGTGTGTGTGTGTGTGTGTGTGTGTGTGTGTGTGTGTGTGTGTGTGTGTGTGTGGGTGTGTGTGTGTGTGTGTGTGTGTGTGTGCGTGCGTGTGTGTGTGTGTGTTGTCTCTACAGTAAGTACTATGAGAGGGAGTCTCTGATGCATGACACAGTGTTTGGACCCATCCTGGCATGTCTACTGGGTAAGTTTGACTGCGAGCTGTTATAAAAAATGCTACATTCGTTTGTTAAAATGATACATTGGGATGCTATAATGCCCCTATGGAGTGTTATAATGCCCCTATGGAGTGCTATAATGCCCCTATGGAGTGTTATAATGCCCCTATGGAGTGTTATAATGCCCCTATGGAGTGTTATAATGCCCCTATGGAGTGTTATAATGCCCCTATGGAGTGCTATAATGCCCCTATGGAGTGTTATAATGCCCCTATGGAGTGCTATAATGCCCCTATGGAGTGTTATAATGCCCCTATGGAGTGTTATAATGCCCCTATGGAGTGCTATAATGCCCCTATGGAGTGTTATAATGCCCCTATGGAGTGTTATAATGCCCCTATGGAGTGCTATAATGCCCCTATGGAGTGTTATAATGCCCCTATGGAGTGCTATAATGCCCCTATGGAGTGTTATAATGCCCCTATGGAGTGTTATAATGCCCCTATGGAGTGTTATAATGCTACATTGGGTTGTTATAATGATACATTTAGGTGACACAAAAGCACACATTGTAGATACTCTTTTTTGCTTATATTTACTTTCTCCCTCATTCTGCCCCTCTTTTGCCCCCTTCTTTCTCTCTCCTCCCTCTCTCCTCCCTCTCTCCTCCCTCTCTCCCTCCCTCTCTCTCCTCCCTCTCTCCTCCCTCTCTCCTCCCTCTCTCCCTCCCTCTCTCCTCCCTCTCTCCCTCCCTCTCTCCTCCCTCTCTCCCTCCCTCTCTCTCCTCCCTCTCTCCTCCCTCTCTCCTCCCTCTCTCCCTCCCTCTCTCTCCTCCCTCTCTCCCTCCCTCTCTCCTCCCTCTCTCCTCCCTCTCTCCCTCCCTCTCTCCCTCCCTCTCTCCCTCCCCCACCCCTCTCTACCCATCTCCCCCCCTCTCCCCATCTCCCCCTCCTCTCTCTCCCCCTCCCTCTCTCCCCCCTCCCTCTTTCACACTCCCCCTCTCCACCCCCCCAGTGGGTCCCTGTGCTCTGGAGTACACTAAGCTGAAGACGTCCGACCACTTCTGGACGGACCCGTCGGCCAACGAGTTGGTCCAGCGCCACCGGATCCACGGGGCCCACCGGGGCCAGGACGCTTCCCCCAGCAAGAGGCCCGCTCTGGGGGTGAGAGAGGCTGGGTCCCTCGGGGGGCCAGGGAATACATGGGGGCACTTACTGGAGTCGATCAATACAGTACAATACATTCTGTGAGGATTCAACGAGTAGCTATGGCAATAATCATTTCCTGTATAGTTCTTTAACCAGGATAGTCCACTCAGTAACAGTTGTTTTACCCACCTGGTAGTAGCTTCTCAGAAGGGGTTAGACAATAGGGCTAAGTAACTACAGGGTTATTGGTTCAAATCCCCGGTGGGTAAAGAACCCAGTCAGTTTCAATCATGGTCATATGGGCTGCGTATCTAATGACACCCTATTCCGTATATAGTGCACTACTGTTGACCAGGGCCCGAAGGGTACCAGTCACATTCTGTTAAAGGTCCCCAAAGCACACATTTCCCTGTGTTGCTCCTCTTTTCAGCTCGCTGCAATAAACACTCAAAGTGGACAGTTTTATTTCTACGTTCAAAGACTCAATCATAGACACTTTTACTGACACTTGTGACTGCATCGCGTGATGTGTTTTCTCTCTACCATTTTGTCTTTTGTGAAGTTGTTTATGCCCAACAATGTTGGTGCTGCTACCATGTAGTGTTGTTGTCATGTTGTGGAATCTCTCTTTATGTAGTGTTGTGGAGTCTCTATGTAGTGTCTCTCTTTATGTAGTGTTGTGGAGTCTCTATGTAGTGTCTCTCTTTATGTAGTGTTGTGGAGTCTCTATGTAGTGTCTCTCTTTATGTAGTGTTGTAGTGTCTCTCTTTATGTAGTGTTGTAGTGTCTCTCTCTATGTAGTGTTGTTGTCATGTTGTGGAACCTCTCTTTATGTAGTGTTGTGGAGTCTCTATGTAGTGTTGTAGTGTCTCTCTTTATGTAGTGTTGTGTTGTCTCTCTTTATGTAGTGTTGTGGTGTCTCTCTTTATGTAGTGTTGTGGTGTCTCTCTTTATGTAGTGTTGTAGTGTCTCTCTTTATGTAGTGTTGTGTTGTCTCTCTTTATGTAGTGTTGTCTCTCTTTATGTAGTGTTGTTTTGTCTCTCTTTATGTAGTGTTGTAGTGTCTCTCTTTATGTAGTGTTGTGGAGTCTCTATGTAGTGTTGTAGTGTCTCTCTTTATGTAGTGTTGTAGTGTCTCTCTTTATGTAGTGTTGTAGTGTCTCTCTTTATGTAGTGTTGTGGATTCTCTATGTAGTGTCTCTCTTTATGTAGTGTTGTTGTCATGTTGTGGAATCTCTCTTTATGTAGTGTTGTGGAGTCTCTATGTAGTGTCTCTCTTTATGTAGTGTTGTGGAGTCTCTATGTAGTGTTGTTGTCATGTTGTGGAGTCTCTCTTTATGTAGTGTTGTAGTGTCTCTATGTAGTGTTGTAGTGTCTCTCTTTATGTAGTGTTGTGGAGTCTCTATGTAGTGTCTCTCTTTATGTAGTGTTGTGGTGTCTCTATGTAGTGTTGTAGTGTCTCTCTTTATGTAGTGTTGTGGAGTCTCTATGTAGTGTCTCTCTTTATGTAGTGTTGTGGAGTCTCTATGTAGTGTCTCTCTTTATGTAGTGTTGTGGAGTCTCTATGTAGTGTTGTAGTGTCTCTCTTTATGTAGTGTTGTGGAGTCTCTATGTAGTGTCTCTCTTTATGTAGTGTTGTGGAGTCTATGTAGTGTCTCTCTTTATGTAGTGTTGTGGAGTCTCTATGTAATGTCTCTCTTTATGTAGTGTTGTGGAGTCTCTATGTAGTGTTGTAGTGTCTCTCTTTATGTAGTGTTGTGGAGTCTCTATGTAGTGTCTCTCTTTATGTAGTGTTGTGGAGTCTATGTAGTGTCTCTTTATGTAGTGTTGTGGAGTCTCTATGTAGTGTCTCTCTTTATGTAGTGTTGTAGTGTCTCTCTTTATGTAGTATTGTGGAGTCTCTATGTAGTGTTGTGGAGTCTCTATGTAGTGTAGTGTGTCTAGCCTATTTCAATACTCAATAACATAGACCTTTCTCCTGGCCTGTTTCAATTCTCAATAACTTAGACCTTTCCCCTGGCCTGTTTCAATTCTCAATAATGAAGACCTTTCTCCTGGTCTGTTTCAATTCTCAATAACTTAGACCTTTCTCCTGGTCTGTTTCAATTCTCAATAACATAGACCTTTCTCCTGGCCTGTTTCAATTCTCAATAACTTAGACCTTTCCCCTGGCCTGTTTCAATTCTCAATAATGAAGACCTTTCTCCTGGTCTGTTTCAATTCTCAATAACTTAGACCTTTCTCCTGGTCTGTTTCAATTCTCAATAACTTAGACCTTTCTCCTGGCCTGTTTCAATTCGCAATAACATAGACCTTTCTCCTGGTCTGTTTCAATTCTCAATAACATAGACCTTTCTCCTGGCCTGTTTCAATTCTCAATAACATAGACCTTTCTCCTGGCCTGTTTCAATTCTCAATAACATAGACCTTTCTCCTGGCCTGTTTCAATTCTCAATAACATAGACCTTTCTCCTGGCCTGTTTCAATTCTCAATAACATAGACCTTTCCCCTGGCCTGTTTCAATTCTCAATAACATAGACCTTTCTCCTGGCCTGTTTCAATTCTCAATAACTTAGACCTTTCTCCTGGCCTGTTTCAATTCTCAATAACATAGACCTTTCTCCTGGCCTGTTTCAATTCTCAATAACTTAGACCTTTCTCCTGGCCTGTTTCAATTCTCAATAACGTAGACCTTTCTCCTGGCCTGTTTCCCAGATCCGGAAGAGACAGTCCAGCGTCAGCATGTCCGAGGATAAGTTTGCGGCGTCTGCACGGGAATACGTGGAATCTCTTCACCAGAACTCCCGTACTCACCTGCTCTACGGCAAAAACAACGTCCTGGTCCAACCGGTAATATGACACAAGAGTTTTACTACTGTAACATGTAGTGGTATTATTGTTGTACTGTATTTTAGTTCAGGCAAGAAGAGGATCAGCCACCTCTCTGAGCCGGCTTCCTCTCTAAGTTTCTTTCTGCAGTAGGTTCATGCCTTCGAATCAAAGCTAATCTAATGTCATTTGTCACACGTACACATAGTTAGCAGATGTTAATGCGAGTGTAGCGAAATGCTTGTGCTTCTAGTTCCCGACAACGCAGTAATAACCAACGAGTAATCTAACCTAACAATTCCACAACTACTACCTTATACACACAAGTGTAAAGGGATAAAGAATATGTACATAAGATATATGAATGAGTGATGGTACAGAACGGCATAGGCAAGATGCAGTAGATGGTACAGAGTACAGTATATACATATGAGATGAGTAATGTAGGGTATGTAAACAAAGTGTTATAGTTTAAAGTGGCTTCTAGGGAGTGTTTCCTAGCCACTGTGCTTCTACTTCTGCTTTGCATACTCTTTGGGATTTTAGACTGGGTTTCTGTGAAGCTCTTTGTGACAAGTCAAATGCTGATGTTTTAAAAGCTTCGTAAAATACATTTGATTGATTGATTAACTGAACTCAGGGATGGTCAGTAAAGCGTTGGGGTAGTTAGTAAATACACTCTGAGAAAGTTGCTTCCTATATAATCCAGTCTGTTTGTCTCCTCCCTATATAATCCAGTCTGTTTGTCTGCTCCCTATATAATCCAGTCTGTTTGTCTCCTCCCTATATAATCCAGTCTGTTTGTCTCCTCCCTATATAATCCAGTCTGTTTGTCTGCTCCCTATATAATCCAGTCTGTTTGTCTCCTCCCTATATAATCCAGTCTGTTTGTCTGCTCCCTATATAATCCAGTCTGTTTGTCTGCTCCCTATATAATCCAGTCTGTTTGTCTCCTCCCTATATAATCCACTCTGTTTGTCTGCTCCCTATATAATCCAGTCTGTTTGTCTCCTGCCTATATAATCCAGTCTGTTTGTCTGCTCCCTATATAATCCACTCTGTTTGTCTCCTCCCTATATAATCCACTCTGTTTGTCTGCTCCCTATATAATCCAGTCTGTTTTTCTCCTCCCTATATAATCCAGTCTGTTTGTCTGCTCCCTATATAATCCACTCTGTTTGTCTCCTCCCTATATAATCCACTCTGTTTGTCTGCTCCCTATATAATCCAGTCTGTTTGTCTGCTCCCTATATAATCCAGTCTGTTTGTCTGCTCCCTATATAATCCAGTCTGTTTGTCTGCTCCCTATATAATCCAGTCTGTTTGTCTGCTCCCTATATAATCCAGTCTGTTTGTCTGCTCCCTATATAATCCAGTCTGTTTGTCTCCTCCCTATATAATCCAGTCTGTTTGTCTCCTCCCTATATAATCCAGTCTGTTTGTCTCCTCCCTATATAATCCAGTCTGTTTGTCTGCTCCCTATATAATCCAGTCTGTTTGTCTGCTCCCTATATAATCCAGTCTGTTTGTCTGCTCCCTATATAATCCAGTCTGTTTGTCTGCTCCCTATATAATCCAGTCTGTTTGTCTCCTCCCTATATAATCCAGTCTGTTTGTCTCCTCCCTATATAATCCAGTCTGTTTGTCTCCTCCCTATATAATCCAGTCTGTTTGTCTCCTTCCTATATAATCCAGTCTGTTTGTCTGCTCCCTATATAATCCAGTCTGTTTGTCTCCTCCCTATATAATCCAGTCTGTTTGTCTCCTCCCTATATAATCCAGTCTGTTTGTCTCCTCCCTATATAATCCAGTCTGTTTGTCTGCTCCCTATATAATCCAGTCTGTTTGTCTGCTCCCTATATAATCCAGTCTGTTTGTCTCCTCCCTATATAATCCAGTCTGTTTGTCTCCTCCCTATATTTTATTTATTTTTATTTCGCCTTTATTTAACCAGGTAGGCAAGTTGAGAACAAGTTGTCATTTACCAAGATAAAGCAAAGCAGTTCGACACATTCAACAACACAGAGTTACACATTGAATAAACAAACATACAGTAGAAAAATATGTCTATATACAATATGAGCAAATGAGGTGAGATAAGGGAGGTAAAGGCAATAAATAGGCCACGGTGATGAAGTAAATACAATATAGCAAATAAAACACTGGAATGGTAGATTTGACAGTAGATGAGTGTGCAAAGTAGAAAGACTGGGGTGCAAAGGAGCAAAATAAATAAATAAATACAGTAGGGGAAGAGGTAGTTGTTTGGGCTATTTATAGATGGGCTATGTACAGGTGCAGTGATATGTGAGCTGCTCTGACAGCTAGTGCTTAAAGCTAGTGAGGGAGATAAGTGTTTCCAGTTTCAGAGATTTTTGTAGTTCGTTCCAGTCATTGGCAGCAGAGAACTGGAAGGAAAGGCGGCCAAAGGAGAAATTGGCTTTGAGGGTGACAAGTGAGATATACTTGCTGGAACGCGTCTGTTTGTGGAATTGTATAACGGCTCCTCTATGAAACACAATACAGTGTGAAAATGGGCAGAAACTGCTTCTCCAATAGAAATCCTTGATCAAACTTGGCTAGCGAGCGTAGAAACATGTCAAATCAAATCAAATCAAATGTATTTATATAGCCCTTCGTACATCAGCTGATATCTCAAAGTGCTGTACAGAAACCCAGCCTAAAACCCCAAACAGCAAGCAATGCAGGTGTAGAAGCACGGTGGCTAGGAAAAACTCCCTAGAAAGGCCAAAACCTAGGAAGAAACCTAGAGAGGAACCAGGCTATGTGGGGTGGCCAGTCCTCTTCTGGCTGTGCCGGGTGGAGATTATAACAGAACATGGCCAAAATGTTCAAATGTTCATAAATGACCAGCATGGTTGAATAATAATAAGGCAGAACAGTTGAAACTGGAGCAGCAGCACAGTCAGGTGGAAGTTGAAACTGGAGCAGCAGCATGGCCAGGTGGACTGGGGACAGCAAGGAGTCATCATGTCAGGTAGTCCTGGGGCATGGTCCTAGGGCTCAGGTCCTCCGAGAGAGAGAAAGAAAGAGAGAAGGAGAGAATTAGAGAACGCACACTTAGATTCACACAGGACACCGAATAGGACAGGAGAAGTACTCCAGATATAACAAACTGACCCCAGCCCCCCGACACATAAACTACTGCAGCATAAATACTGGAGGCTGAGACAGGAGGGGTCAGGAGACACTGTGGCCCCATCCGAGGACACCCCCGGACAGGGCCAAACAGGAAGGATATAACCCCACCCACTTTGCCAAAGCACAGCCCCCACACCACTAGAGGGATATCTTCAACCACCAACCTACCATCCTGAGACAAGGCTGAGTATAGCCCACAAAGATCTCCGCCACGGCACAACCCAAGGGGGGGGGGGGGCGCCAACCCAGACAGGATGACCGCAACAGTGAATCAACCCACTCAGGTGACGCACCCCCTCCAGGGACGGCATGAGAGAGCCCCAGTAAGCCAGTGACTCAGCCCCTGTAATAGGGTTAGAGGCAGAGAATCCCAGTGGAAAGAGGGAAACCGGCCAGGCAGAGACAGCAAGGGCGGTTCGTTGCTCCAGAGCCTTTCCGTTCACCTTCCCACTCCTGGGCCAGACTACACTCAATCATATGACCCACTGAAGAGATGAGTCTTCAGTAAAGACTTAAAGGTTGAGACCGAGTTTGCGTCTCTGACATGGGTAGGCAGACCGTTCCATAAAAATGGAGCTCTATAGGAGAAAGCCCTGCCTCCAGCTGTTTGCTTAGAAATTCTAGGGACAATTAGGAGGCCTGCGTCTTGTGACCGTAGCGTACGTGTAGGTATGTACGGCAGGACCAAATCAGAGAGATAGGTAGGAGCAAGCCCATGTAATGCTTTGTAGGTTAGCAGTAAAACCTTGAAATCAGCCCTTGCTTTGACAGGAAGCCAGTGTAGAGAGGCTAGCACTGGAGTAATATGATACATTTTTTTGGTTCTAGTCAGGATTCTAGCAGCCGTATTTAGCACTAACTGAAGTTTATTTAGTGCTTTATCCGGGTAGCCAGAAAATAGAGCATTGCAGTAGTCTAACCTAGAAGTGACAAAAGCATGGATTAATTTTTCTGCATCATTTTTGGACAGAAAGTTTCTGATTTTTGCAATGTTACGTAGATGGAAAAAAGCTGTCCTCGAAATGGTCTTGATATGTTCTTCAAAAGAGAGATCAGGGTCCAGAGTAACGCCGAGGTCCTTCACAGTTTTATTTGAGACGACTGTACAACCATTAAGATTAATTGTCAGATTCAACAGAAGATCTCTTTGTTTCTTGGGACCTAGAACAAGCATCTCTGTTTTGTCCAAGTTTAATAGTAGAAAGTTTGCAGCCATCCACTTCCTTATGTCTGAAACACATGCTTCTAGTGAGGGCAATTTTGGGGCTTCACCATGTTTCATTGAAATGTACAGCTGTGTGTCATCCGCATAGCAGTGAAAGTTTACATTATGTTTTCGAATAACATCCCCAAGAGGTAAAATATATAGTGAAAACAATAGTGGTCCTAAAACGGAACCTTGAGGAACACCGAAATTTACAGTTGATTTGTCAGAGGACAAACCATTCACAGAGACAAACTGATATCTTTCCGACAGATAAGATCTAAACCAGGCCAGAACATGTCCGTGTAGACCAATTTGGGTTTCCAATCTCTCCAAAAGAATGTGGTGATCGATGGTATCAAAAGCAGCACTAAGGTCTAGGAGCACGAGGACAGATGCAGAGCCTCGGTCCGATGCCATTAAAATGTCATTTACCACCTTCACAAGTGCCGTCTCAGTGCTATGATGGGGTCTAAAACCAGACTGAAGCATTTCGTATACATTGTTTGTCTTCAGGAAGGCAGTGAAGTTGCTGCGCAACAGCCTTCTCTAAAATTTTTGAGAGGAATGGAAGATTCGATATAGGCCGATAGTTGTTTATATTTTCTGGGTCAAGGTTTGGCTTTTTCAAGAGAGGCTTTATTACTGCCACTTTTAGTGAGTTTGGTACACACGTCACTGGGTCTAATTGTGTGGACCGTCAAATCAAAAGCACTACCTCAATTTAAAGTTGTTTTTGACGAGAATTAATACTCCAGCACCCTCCCCTGTTTACAATTCTCCAGCACTCTCCCCTGTTAATACTCCAGCACCCTCCCTCGTTTTCAACACTCCAGCTCCCTTCTCTGTTTTCAATATTCTACCACCCTCCCCTGTTGTCAATAATCCAGCACTCTCCCCTGTTTTTAATACTCCAGCACCCTCCCATTTTTAATACTCCAGCACCCTCCCTCGTTTTCAATAATCCAGCTCCCTTCCCTGTTTTCAATATTCCAGGACCCTCCCTCGTTTTCAATATTCCAGCTCCCCTGTTTTCAATACTCCATCACCTTCCCCCATTTTCAATACTCTAGCACCCTCCCCTGCTTTCAATACTCTAGGACCCTCCCCTGCTTTCAATACTCCAGTACCCTCCCCTGTTTTTAATACTCCAGTACCCTCTCATTTTCAAATCTCCAGCACCCATCCCTGTTTTCAATACTCCAGCACCCTCCCCTGTTTACAATTCTCCAGCACCCTCCTCCGTTTTCAATAGTCCAGTAGTCTACCCTGTTTTCAAAACTTCAGCACTCTCCCCTGTTAATACTCTAGCGCCCTCCCCAGTTTTCAATACTCCATCACCTTCCCCTGTTTTCAAAACTCCAGGAACCTCCCGTTTTCAATATTCCAGCACCCAGCCCTGCTTTCAATTCTACATTACCCTCCCCTGTTTGCAATAATCCAGCACCCTGCCCTGCTTTCAATACTCCAGCACCATCCCATTTTCAATATTCTAACACCCTCCCCTGTTTTTAATACTTCATCACCCTCCCCCATTTTCAATACTCCAGGACCCTTCCCTGTTTTTAAATCTCCAGCACCCTTCCCTTGTTTTCCATAATCCAGCTCCCTTCCCTGTTTTCAATATTCCAACCTGCTCCCTGTTTTCAATTCTCTAGCACCCTCCCATTTTCAATGCTTCAGCACCCTACCCTGTTTTATATAATTCAGCTCACTTCCCTGCTTTCAATACACCAGCACCCATCCCTGTTTTCAATACACCAGCACCCAGCCCTGTTTTCAATACTCCAGAACCCAGCCCTGCTTTCAATTCTCCAGCACCCTCCCCGGTTTTCAATACTCCACTACCCTCCTATGTTTTCAATACTCCAGCACCCTCCCGTTTTCAATATTCCAGTACCTTCCCCTGTTTTAAATACTCCAGCACCCTTCCCTGTTTTCAATTCTGTAGCATCCTCCCATTGTCAATTATCCAGTACCCTCCCCTGTTTTCAATATTACAGCACCATCCCGTTTTCAATACTCCAGCACCAACTCCTGTTTTCAATAATCCAGCACTCTCCCCTGTTTTTAATATTACAGCACTCTCCCCGTTTTCAATACTCCAGCACCAACCCCCGTTTTCAATACTCCAGCACCAACCCCCGTTTTCAATCTCCAGCACCAACCCCCGTTTTCAATACTCCAGCACCAACCCCCGTTTTCAATAATCCAGCACCCTCCAGTGCTCTCTGTTTTCAATACTTTTCTAAAATGTTTAGACCATTCCTCCATACAGAATCCTTCCAGATACTTGATAACCTTCGTCTGTTCGTCTGTTTGATTACTGTATTGGGCTCTTTGCCTTGCTGGAAGACCCACTTGCGGCCAAGTGTCAGCCTCCTGGTAGAGGCAACCAGGCTTTTGACTAAAACGTCCCTGTACTGGGTAAAGTCCATGATGGCCTTGACCTTAACACAGGCTCCAGGACCAGTAGAAGAAACTAGCTCCGTGACATCATAATATTCACTACCATATTTTACCGTAGGGATGAGGGACATTGCTGCATATGCTTCTTGTTTTTCAATGCTAAACCAACCACTGGTGTGCCTGGCCAAGAGCTTTATTTTTAATTTGACCGTAGCACCGCCTGAAGTTTGATAAACAGCATTGTTACTTAGATTGGAACCGGTGCTTTGATCAGATGACATGAAAATAGAGCTCTTTGCCCCCCAATAGAAGAAAGAGATGGAGGTGTTGCGGGGGTACCTGTCCCTTCACCAGTCAGGGGACAACCTCACTCTGAAGTGGACCCCTAACCAGCTCATCAACGGCACCCTGGGGGACTGTGACCTGGAGAAGAGGTAGGTTCAGCCCTGCAGGACATAAACACGTAGTATATAGAAACATATTGTGGGGTGGTAGACCCTCCTATTTAACTGGTCTGTGACCCACTGAACACATTTCCCGGTCAGAGAGTTAAAGGGGAATGGAAACACTTTAGGAAGTAAATCTATGTACAGTTACAGTTAAATGGCGTTCTAAATCATTCCCCTTTAAGACAACCTCACCATTTAAATTGTTTTAAATTTGATTTAACCTTTATTTAACTAGGCAAGTCAGTTAAGAACTACTTCTTATTTACAATGAAAGTCTACCCGGGAACAGTTGGTTTAACTGCCTTGTTCAGCAGCAGAGCGACAGATTTTTTTTAACCTTGTCAGCTCTGAGATTTGATCCAGCAACATTTTCCGTTGACTGGCCCAACGCTCTAACCACTAGACTACCTGCTAGTTACTAGTCCAACGCTCTAACCACTAGGCTACCTGCTGGTTACTGGCCCAACGCTCTAACCACTAGGCTACCTGCTGGTTACTAGTCCAACGCTCTAACCACTAGGCTACCTGCTGGTTACTGGCCCAACGCTCTAACCGCTAGGCTACCTGCTGGTTACTGGCCCAATGCTCTAACCACTAGACAACCTGCTGGTTACTGGCCCAACGCTCTAACCACTAGGCTACCTGCTGGTTACTGGCCCAACGCTCTAACCACTAGGCTACCTGCTGGTTACTGGCCCAACACTCTAACCACTAGGCTACCTGCTGGTTACTGGCCCAACGCTCTAACCGCTAGGCTACCTGCTGGTTACTGGCCCAATGCTCTAACCACTAGACTACCTGCTGGTTACTGGCCCAACGCTCTAACCACTAGGCTACCTGCTGGTTACTGGCCCAACGCTCTAACCACTAGGCTACCTGCTGGTTACTGGCCCAACACTCTAACCACTAGGCTACCTGCTGGTTACTGGCCCAACGCTCTAACCACTAGGCTACCTGCTGGTTATTGGCCCAACGCTCTAACCACTAGACTACCTGCTGGTTACTAGTCCAACGCTCTAACCACTAGACTACCTGCTGATTACTGGCCCAACACTCTAACCACTAGGCTACCTGCTGGTTACTGGCCCAACGCTCTAACCACTAGGCTACCTGCTGGTTACTAGTCCAACGCTCTAACTACTAGGCTACCTGCTGGTTACTGGCCCAACGCTCTAACCACTAGACTACCTGCTAGTTACTAGTCCAACGCTCTAACCACTAGGCTACCTGCTGGTTACTGGCCCAACGCTCTAACCACTAGGCTACCTGCTGGTTACTAGTCCAACGCTCTAACCACTAGGCTACCTGCTGGTTACTGGCCCAATGCTCTAACCGCTAGGCTACCTGCTGGTTACTGGCCCAATGCTCTAACCACTAGACAACCTGCTGGTTACTGGCCCAACGCTCTAACCACTAGGCTACCTGCTGGTTACTGGCCCAACGCTCTAACCACTAGGCTACCTGCTGGTTACTGGCCCAACACTCTAACCACTAGGCTACCTGCTGGTTACTGGCCCAATGCTCTAACCACTAGACTACCTGCTGGTTACTAGTCCAACACTCTAACTACTAGGCTACCTGCTGGTTACTGGCCCAACGCTCTAACCACTAGGCTACCTGCTAGTTACTAGTCCAACGCTCTAACCACTAGGCTACCTGCTGGTTACTGGCCCAACGCTCTAACCACTAGGCTACCTGCTGGTTACTAGTCCAACGCTCTAACCGCTAGGCTACCTGCTGGTTACTGGCCCAATGCTCTAACCACTAGACTACCTGCTGGTTACTGGCCCAACGCTCTAACCACTAGGCTACCTGCTGGTTACTGGCCCAACGCTCTAACCACTAGGCTACCTGCTGGTTACTGGCCCAACGCTCTAACCACTAGGCTACCTGCTGGTTATTGGCCCAACGCTCTAACCACTAGACTACCTGCTGGTTACTAGTCCAACGCTCTAACCACTAGACTACCTGCTGATTACTGGCCCAACACTCTAACCACTAGGCTACCTGCTGGTTACTGGCCCAACGCTCTAACCACTAGGCTACCTGCTGGTTACTGGCCCAACGCTCTAACCACTAGGCTACCTGCTGGTTACTGGCCCAACACTCTAACCACTAGACTACCTGCTGGTTACTGGCCCAATGCTCTAACCACAAGGCTACCTGCTGGTTACTGGCCCAACGCTCTAACCACTAGGCTACCTGCTGGTTACTGGCCCAATATTCTAACCACTAGACTACCTGCTGGTTACTGGCCCAACACTAACCACTAGACTACCTGCTGGTTACTGGTCCAACACTCTAACCACTAGGCTACCTGCTGGTTACTGGTCCAACACTCTATCCACTAGGCTACCTGCCTCTAACCGCTAGACAATCTGCCTCTAACCACTAGGCAACCTGCCTCCTCTCACTCCTAGGCTACCTGCCTCTCTAACCACTAGGCTACCTGCCTCTAACCACAAGGCTACCTGCCTCCTCTAACCACTAGGCTACCTGCTGGTTACTGGCCCAACGCTCTAACCACTAGACTACCTGCCTCCTCTAACCACTAGACTACATGCCTCCTGTAACCACTAGGCTACCTGCCTCCTCTAACCACTAGGCTACCTGCCTCCTCTAACCACTAGGCTACCTGCCTCCTCTAACCAGTAGGCTACCCCCCTCTCTAACAACTAGGCTACCTGCCTCTAACCTCTATGCTACCTGCCTCTAACAACTAGGCTACCTGCCCCCTCTAACCACTAGGCTACCTGCCCCCTCTAACCACTAGGCTACATGCCTCTAACCACTAGGCTACCTGCCTCCTCTAACCACTAGGCTACCTGCCTCCTCTAACCACTAGGCTATCTGCCTCTAACCACTAGGCTACCTGCCTCTCTAACCACTAGGCTACCTGCCTCTAACCACTAGGCTACCTGCCTCCTCTAAGCACTAGGCTACCTGCCTCTCTAACCACTAGGCTATCTGCCTCTAACCACTAGGCTACCTGCCTCCTCTAACTACTAGGCTACCTGCCTCCTCTAACCACTAGACTATCTGCCTCTAACCACTAGGCTAACAGCCTCTAACCACTAGGCTACATGCCTCTAACCACTAAGCTACCTGCCCCCTCTAACCACTAGGCTACACGCCTCTAACCACTAGGCTACCTGCCTCCTCTAACCACTAGACTATCTGCCTCTAACCACTAGGCTACCTGCCTCCTCTAACCACTAGACTATCTGCCTCTAACCACTAGGCTAACAGCCTCTAACCACTAGGCTACATGCCTCTAACCACTAGGCTACCTGCCCCCTCTAACCACTAGGCTACATGCCTCTAACCACTAGGCTACCTGCCTCCTCTAACTACTAGGCTACCTGCCTCCTCTAACCACTAGACTATCTGCCTCTAACCACTAGGCTACCTGCCTCCTCTAACCACTAGACTATCTGCCTCTAACCACTAGGCTAACAGCCTCTAACCACTAGGCTACATGCCTCTAACCACTAGGCTACCTGCCCCCTCTAACCACTAGGCTATACGCCTCTAACCACTAGGCTACCTGCCTCCTCTAACCACTAGACTATCTGCCTCTAACCACTAGGCTACCTGCCTCCTCTAACCACTAGACTATCTGCCTCTAACCACTAAGCTACATGCCTCTAACCACTAGGCTACCTGCCTCCTCTAACCACTAGACTATCTGCCTCTAACCACTAGGCTAACAGCCTCTAACCACTAGGCTACATGCCTCTAACCACTAGGCTACCTGCCTCCTCTAACCACTAGGCTACATGCCTCTAACCACTAAGCTACATGCCTCTAACCACTAGGCTACCTGCCTCCTCTAACCACTAGACTATCTGCCTCTAACCACTAGGCTAACAGCCTCTAACCACTAGGCTACATGCCTCTAACCACTAGGCTACCTGCCTCTAACCACTAGGCTACCTGCCCCCTCTAACCACTAGGCTACATGCCTCTAACCACTAGGCTACCTGCCTCCTCTAACTACTAGGCTACATGCCTCTAACCACTAGGCTACCTGCCTCCTCTAACCACTAGGCTACATGCCTCTAACCACTAGGCTACCTGCCTCCTCTAACTACTAGGCTACCTGCCTCCTCTAACCACTAGACTATCTGCCTCTAACCACTAGGCTACCTGCCTCCTCTAACCACTAGACTATCTGCCTCTAACCACTAGGCTAACAGCCTCTAACCACTAGGCTACATGCCTCTAACCACTAGGCTACCTGCCCCCTCTAACCACTAGGCTACCTGCCTCCAACCACTAGGCTACCTGCCTCCAACCACTAGGCTACCTGCCTCTAACCACTAGGCTACCTGCCTCTAACCACTAGGCTATCTGCCTCTAACCACTAGGCTACCTGCCTCCTCTAACCACTAGGCTATCAGCCTCTAACCACTAGGCTAACAGCCTCTAACCACTAGGCTACCTTCCTCTAACCACTAGGCTACCTGCCTCCTCTAACCACTAGGCTAACAGCCTCTAACCACTAGGCTAACAGCCTCTAACCACTAGACTATCTGCCTCTAACCACTAGGCTACCTGCCTCTAACCACTAGGCTACATGCCTCTAACCACTAGGCTACCTGCCTCCTCTAACCACTAGGCTATCAGCCTCTAACCACTAGGCTACCTGCCTCCTCTAACCACTAGACTATCTGCCTCTAACCACTAGGCTAACAGCCTCTAACCACTAGGCTACATGCCTCTAACCACTAGGCTACCTGCCCCCTCTAACCACTAGGCTATACGCCTCTAACCACTAGGCTACCTGCCTCCTCTAACCACTAGACTATCTGCCTCTAACCACTAGGCTACCTGCCTCCTCTAACCACTAGACTATCTGCCTCTAACCACTAAGCTACATGCCTCTAACCACTAGGCTACCTGCCTCCTCTAACCACTAGACTATCTGCCTCTAACCACTAGGCTAACAGCCTCTAACCACTAGGCTACATGCCTCTAACCACTAAGCTACATGCCTCTAACCACTAGGCTACCTGCCTCCTCTAACCACTAGACTATCTGCCTCTAACCACTAGGCTAACAGCCTCTAACCACTAGGCTACATGCCTCTAACCACTAGGCTACCTGCCTCTAACCACTAGGCTACCTGCCGCCTCTAACCACTAGGCTACATGCCTCTAACCACTAGGCTACCTGCCTCCTCTAACTACTAGGCTACATGCCTCTAACCACT
>NC_088406.1:8992453-9009953 GCF_034236695.1 Oncorhynchus nerka
GTTCTATTTATCTGGAAGCGAGAGCGAACATGCATCGGCATTCTCAGCCAATCAGAGGGTGCATGATCCGCTCATGTTCACAGTGTGTGGCGAGAGGGCACCAGCTGATTGGCTGAGACCCTCAGGCTGTGCTGATCGAGATCGTTGAGGAGAGCTAAGCTAAGTGGCTCCAGCCGGACATAAACAAACATGCACATACTGTTAAAAAAAAAAAAAAAAAAATCTAGTTGATTCAACTAAATATGTACGTTGAAAACATTGTATGTTAAATGCACTGTGTTTGTGGGTGTCCCTAAACACATTTTTAAGGTAACTAACCTAAAAAAAAGCTACTAAATAATTAGTAAATCAGTTGAATGAACTATATATATTTCTTACAGTGCATAAACAGTGCATAAACAAGTGAAAATGTGAAAAAATGTCCTGCAGCGCCCTCAGCAGGTGTAATTCTCTAGACATAGACATATATTTACTGTGTCTAACCCTAACCCTGGAGGACAGTGACCTGGAGAAGAGGTAGGTACACAGTGGAAAGGCATAGGGGCCCAGTCTCAGTCCCTGTCACCATCGTTTGAAGCATACTGGGACCAACGTGCAGCGTGATCTGGGTTCCACGTCTTTATTTAGTGAAACACACAAAACAATAATGGAAACCGTGACGACAATGGAGTGTTGACATTCAACTACCCATAAACAATATCCCACAAAACACAGGTGGAACAAAGCTACCTGAATATGATCCCCAATTAGACACGACGATTACCAGCTGCCTCTAATTGGGAATCATACAAAATCACCAACGTAGAAAAACAAAACTAGAACCCCCACATAGAAATAATAAACTAGACTAAACCCCCAGTCACGCCCTGACCTACTCTACCATAGAAAATAAGGGCTCTCTATGGTCAGGACGTGACAGTCCAAAATGGCTGGGACTATTCTATTCCCTATGTAGTGCACTACTTTTGACCAGAGCACATACAGCCAATTCTTTATAAAGTGCACTACTTTTGACCAGAGCACATACAGCCAATTCTTTATAAAGTGCACTACTTTTCACCAGAGCCCTCAAAAGTAGTGCACTTTCGAAAAGGGTACCATTTCGGATGCATCCATATTCACATGCTTGTTGTATATACATTGTGTATAATGTGTCGCCCCCTAACAACTACCAGTACACCCTGGATCAAGCTCTTACCCATGTCCAAATGGATTGGGTTTTTGTTTGATTAGTTTACCTTTTCATAAAATGTAATCATTTAATTCACTCACTTTTCTCTCTCTCTCTTTCTCTCTCTCTTTCTCTCTCTCTCTCTCTCTCTCTTCTCTCTCTCTCTCTCTCTCTCTCTCTCTCTCTCTCTCTCTCTCTCTCTCTTAGTATCTATTGGGACTATGCGTTGACCGTGCCTTTGCGACAGGTCGTGTGCATTCACTGTCACCAGCGACGTGAGTCACAACACACACACACACACACACACATACACACGCACACACACACACATACACACAGACTATTACCAGGGCCCCATAGGGAACAGGGTGCTATTTAACCAGGGCCCAACAGGGAACAGGGTGCTATTTAACCAGGGCCCCATAGGGAACATGATGCTATTTAACCAGGGCTCCACAGGGAACAGGGTGCTATTTAACCAGGGCCCCATAGGGAACATGATGCTATTTAACCAGGGCCCAATAGGGAACAGGGTGCTATTTAACCAGGGCCCAATAGGGAACAGGGTGCTATTTAACCAGGCCCCCATAGGGAACAGGGTGCTATTTAACCAGGGCCCCATAGGGAACAGGGTGCTATTTAACCAGAGCCCAATAGGGAACAGGGTGCTATTTAACCAGGGCCCAATAGGGAACAGGGTGCTATTTAACCAGGGCCCAATAGGGAACAGGGTGCTATTTAACCAGGGCCCAATAGGGAACAGGGTGCTATTTAACCAGGGCCCAATAGGGAACAGGGTGCTATTTAACCAGGGCCCAATAGGGAACAGGGTGCTATTTAACCAGGGCCCAATAGGGAACAGGGTGCTATTTAACCAGGGCCCAATAGGGAACAGGGTGCTATTTAACCAGGGCCCAATAGGGAACAGGGTGCTATTTAACCAGGGCCCAATAGGGAACATGGTGCTATTTAACCAGGGCCCAATAGGGAACAGGGTGCTATTTAACCAGGGCCCCATAGGGAACAGGGTGCTATTTAACCAGGGCCCAATAGGGAACAGGGTGCTATTTAACCAGGGCCCAATAGGGAACAGGGTGCTATTTAACCAGGCCCCCATAGGGAACAGGGTGCTATTTAACCAGGGCCCAATAGGGAACAGGGTGCTATTTAACCAGGGCCCAATAGGGAACAGGGTGCTATTTAACCAGGGCCCAATAGGGAACAGGGTGCTATTTAACCAGGGCCCAATAGGGAACAGGGTGCTACTCAACCAGGGCCCCATAGGGAACAGGGTGCTATTTAACCAGGGCCCAATAGGGAACAGGGTGCTATTTAACCAGGGCCCAATAGGAAACAGGGTGCTATTTAACCAGGGCCCAATAGGGAACAGGGTGCTACTCAACCAGGGCCCAATAGGGAACAGGGTGCTATTTAACCATGGCCCAATAGGGAACAGGGTGCATTTTAACCAGGGCCCAATAGGGAACAGGGTGCTATTTAACCAGGGCCCAATAGGGAACAGGGTGCTACTCAACCAGGGCCCCATAGGGAACAGGGTGCTATTTGGGATGCTGCCATTGGAGGGCTGTGTGTTTTATGACTGTGTCCATTAAGCTATTCATTTCCTGGTTGCGGTTATTAAGTAAATGAGGGTTTAATTAACAGGTCTGGATGGAGGGCAAGAGGATATAGCTGCTCACTTCGCCTCATTTATCTTAGCGACTCCCTTCACCCGCCCCCATTACCGCTCCTCTCAATGTCTGTCTCTCTTTTCACACCCTTTCTTTCCATATCTACCTCTCTCTCTCTCCAACCTCCCCCTCTTTCTCTACCTCTCTCTACCTACTTCTGTCTCCCCCTTCTCTCTCTCCCCATCCCCCTCCCTCTCTCTCCCAATAGCTGACTGTGGTGGGACGTTGGTGCTGGTTAATCAGGATGGTATCCAGCGCCCCCCCCTCCACTTCCCTCCCGGCGGCCACCTTTTGGCCTTTCTGTCCTGCCTGGAGACGGGCCTGCTTCCCCGGGGTCAGCTGGAGCCTCCACTCTGGAGCCAGAGAGGCAAGGTGTGTGCTATTAACCACTGGCCTCAGAACAGATCTAGTAAAATATTATATAAACAGAGAGGTAAGGTAAGTAGTAAGTGCGTGTTACTAAGAACTGACCCCAGAACAGATACAACACCACTCTGGTCACAGAGAGGTAAAGGGCCATAATAATATTTACATTGACATTTTAGCAGACGCTATTATTAGTGTTAAGTGCTATGCTCAAGGGCACATCGCCAGATTTTTCACCTAGTCGGCTCGGGGATTCGAACCAGCAACTTTTTGGTTACTGACCCAACCCTCTTAACAGCTAGGCTGCCTGCCACTCTATAATAATAATACATATACAAATATACAGTACCAGTCAAATGTTTGGACACACCTACTCATTCAAGGGTTTTTTCTTTATTTTTACTATTTTCTACACTGTAGAATAATAGTGAAGACATCAAAACTATGAAATAACACATGTGGAATCATGTAGTAACCAAATCAAAATATATATATTTTTTATATTTGAGATTCTTCAAAGCATTTCAATTAAGATTCCACCCTTTGCATTGATGACAGCTTTGCACACTCTTGGCATTCTCTCAACCAGCTTCACCTGGAATGCTTTTTCCAACAGTCTTGAAGGAGTTCCCACATATGCTGAGCACTTGTTGGCTGCTTTTCCTTCACTCTGCGGTCCAACTCATCCCAAACCATCTCAATTGGGTTGAGGTCAGGTGATTGTGGAGGCCAGGTCATCTGATGCGACACTCAATCACTCTCTTTTTTGGTCAAATAGCCCTTACACAGCCTGGAGGTGTGTTGGGTCATTGTCCTGTTGAAAAACAAATAATAGTGGGACTAAGTGAAAACCAGATGGGATGGGGTATCGCTACAGAATGCTGTGGTAACCATGCTGGTTAATTGTGCCTTGAATTCTAAATAAATCACTGACAGTGTCACCAGCAAAGCACCCCCACACCATCACACATCCTCCTCCATGCTTCACGGAGGGAACCACACATGCAGAGATCATCTTTTCACCTACTCTGCGTCTCACAAAGACATGGCAGTTGGAACCAAAAATCTCAAATTTGGACCCATCAGACCAAAGGACAGATTTCCACCGGTCTAATGTCCATTGCTCGTGTTTCTTGGCCCAAGCAAGTCTCTTCTACTTATTGGTGTCCTTCAGTAGTGGTTTCTTTGTAGCAATTCAACCATGAAGGCCTGATTCACAGTCTACTCTGAACAGTTGATGTTGAGATGTGTCTGTTACTTGAACTCTGTGACCCATTTATTTGGTCTGCAATTTCTGAGTTTGGTAACTCTAATGAACGTATCCTCTGCAGCAGAGGTATCTCTAGGTCTTCCTGTGGCGGTCCTCATGAGAGCCAGTTTCATCATAGCGCTTGATGGTTTTTGCGACTGCACTTGAAGAAACTTTCAAAGTTCTTGACATTTTCCATATTGAGTGACCTTAATGTCTTAAAGTAATGATGGAGTGTCGTTTCTCTTTGCTTATTTGAGCTGTTCTTGCCATAATATGGTCTTGGTCTTTTACAAAATAGGACTATCTTCTGTGTACCACCCCTACTTTGTCACAACACATCTGATTGGCTCAAATAATTAAGAAGGAAATTAATTCCATAAATTAACTTTTAACAAGGCACACCTGTTAATTGAAATGCATTCCAGGTGACTCCCTCGTGAAGCTGGTTGAGAGAATGCCAAGAGTGTGCAAAGCTGTCATCAAGGCAAAGGGTGGCTACTTTGAAGAATCCTTTAACGCTTTTTTGGTTACTACATGATTCCATATGTGTTATTTCATAGTTGTGATGTCTTCACTATTATTCTACAGTGTAGAAAATAGTACAAATAAAGAACAACCCTTGAATGAGTAGGTGTGTAGGTTCAAACTTTTGACTGGTACTATAAATATAATATACTCCGCTCAGCAGACGCTTTTATCCAAAGCGACTTACAGTCAGTCATGTTGCGTACACGATACGTAGGGGTGGTCTCAGGAATCAAATTCACTACCTTTCTAACTGAGCTACCAGAACAACAGAACCGTAACTACAACAAGCAACTATACATACATACATACTGTAAACTATAAAATTTTGCTGAATCCCGTGACAGTGTAAAACATGTGTGTGTCTGTGTGAGCATGCGCGTGTGTGTGTTTGTATGTGTGTGTGTGTGTGTGTGTGTGTGAGCATGCGCGTGCGTGTGTTTGTATGTGTGTGTGTGTGTGTGTGTGTGTGTGTGTGTGTGTGTGTATGCATTTATCTGTGTGTGTCTGTGTTTGCGTATGTGCATGCGCCTATATATGTGTGTGTGTGTGCGTGTGTGTTTATTCCAGGGTAAGGTGTTTCCTAAGCTAAGGAAGAGGACCAGCACTGTCAGGCTGGTAGATCAGGAGGGAGAGGAGCAGACTGCCAGGCTGGTAGATCAGGAGGGAGAGGAGCAGACTGCCAGGCTGGTAGATCAGGAGGGAGAGGAGCAGACAGCAGCTGACTACGTGTTCCGCATTGTCTACCCTGGACGCCACCACGACTCTAGTGAGTGATCCCCTCCTCCCAAAACACACACACACACACACACACACACACACACACACACACACACACACACACACACACACACACACACACACACACACCATCCTTGGACATGCATGATAGACTTCACTGTAAAAGTTCTTCTTGTCCTCTCTGTCTGCTGTTGAGTCTCTTTGCATCTATGTTTGTGTTTAGCAAACAGGTAGGTATCGTTACGCAGCGAGAGAATGGACAGAGAGTTACAGGACCTATCTATCCTGAGCGTTCTGGATGATGGACAGAGAGTTACAGGACCTATCTATCCTGAGCGTTCTGGATGATGGACAGAGAGTTACAGGACCTATCTATCCTGAGCGTTCTGGATGATGGACAGAGAGTTACAGGACCTATCTATCCTGAGCGTTCTGGAGAATGGACAGAGAGTTACAGGACCTATCTATCCTGAGCGTTCTGGATGTTTGAATTCACTATTTCCTTTGGTTTGTATGTCTGTCTGCTGTAAACTGCAGAGACTGCAAGCGGTAGAGCCTGTACACGGTAGAGGCTGTAGACGGTAGAGGCTGTAGACGGTAGGGACTGTACACGGTAGAGGCTGTAGACGGTAGAGGCTGTAGACGGTAGAGACTGTACACGGTAGAGGCTGTAGACGGTAGAGGCTGTAGACGGTAGAGGCTGTAGACGGTAGAGACTGTAGACGGTAGAGGCTGTAGACGGTAGAGGTTGTACACGGTAGAGACTGTAGACGGTAGAGACTACACGGTAGAGGCTGTACACGGTAGAGGCTGTAGACGGTAGAGGTTGTAGACGGTAGAGGCAGTAGAAGGTAGAGGCAGTAGAAGGTAGAGGCTGTAGACGGTAGAGGATGTACACGGTAGAGGCTGTACATGGTAGAGGCTGTAGAAGGTAGAGGCTGTACACGGTAGAGGCTGTAGAAGGAAGAGGCTGTAGACGGTAGAGGCTATACACGGTAGAGGTTGTAGACGGTAGAGGCTGTAGACGGTAGAGGCTGTAGACGGTAGAGGCTGTAGAAGGTAGAGGCTGTAGACGGTAGAGGCTATACACGGTAGAGGTTGTAGACGGTAGAGGATGTAGACGGTAGAGTCTGTAGAAGGTAGAGGCTGTAGAAGGTAGAGGCTGTAGACGGTAGAGGGTGTAGAAGGTAGAGGCTATAGAAGGTAGAGGCTGTAGACGGTAGAGACTGTAGACGGTAGAGGTTGTAGACGGTAGAGGCTGTAGACGGTAGAGGTTGTACACGGTAGAGACTGTAGACGGTAGAGACTACACGGTAGAGGCTTTACACGGTAGAGGCTGTACACGGTAGAGGCTGTAGACGGTAGAGGTTGTAGACGGTAGAGGCTGTAGAAGGTAGAGGCTGTAGAAGGTAGAGGCTGTAGACGGTAGAGGATGTACACGGTAGAGGCTGTACATGTAGAGGCTGTAGAAGGTAGAGGCTGTACACGGTAGAGGCTGTAGAAGGTAGAGGCTGTAGACGGTAGAGGCTATACACGGTAGAGGTTGTAGACGGTAGAGGCTGTAGACGGTAGAGGCTGTAGACGGTAGAGGCTGTAGAAGGTAGAGGCTGTAGACGGTAGAGGCTATACACGGTAGAGGTTGTAGACAGTAGAGGCTGTAGACGGTAGAGTCTGTAGAAGGTAGAGGCTGTAGAAGGTAGAGGCTGTAGACGGTAGAGGCTGTAGAAGGTAGAGGCTGTAGAAGGTAGAGGCTGTAGACGGTAGAGGCTGTAGAAGGTAGAGGCTGTAGAAGGTGGTGGCTGTAAACGGTAGAGGCTGTAGAAGGTGGTGGCTGTAAACGGTAGAGACTGTAAACGGTAGAGGCTGTAAACAGTAGAGCCTGTAAACAGTAGAGGCTGTAAACGGTAGAGGATGTAAGGATCCCTCCAGACCTATAGGTGGAGCTGTTCTGTATGTATAACACTGTGTGTTTTATCCATGGACATTAACACCAGTAGATGGTGATAGCGCTGACATCATCCAGGTATTCCTATGGAAAACTCCAGATGGTGCATGAAGCCAGAAGTACTGAATGGCACCAGAAAAATCGCTAAGGATCATGGTCGATGTAGTCGTTTTCATCCTGCCTGAGAGAGTCAACCTTAATGACTATGGATCTTCCTCGTAGCCTGCCGGCCCGTGATTGGTCTGTGTCAGCACGTGGTCCTGTGTAACGACAAATGTAGTAGTCAGAATGGATCATTATTTAATGAAATATCTCAATTTGTAGCAAACTGTAAAATAATTAAATGTGGGGATTGAACTTCATCAAAATAAACGTTCTGGCGACCGTAATTTACATAGGCTTTCTAGGGCAGACTTTACACAGTAACCGACCAGCAGAACTCGTGACACTCCAGACCGTACACTGGGGGGCATCGCCTGGTATATAGCAGTGCCTGTAAACTACCACCACACCACCAGGCCTATAGATGGCGCTGTGCTGTATGTTTAACTGTGTGATCTGTGTGTATTATTACCTGGTTATATAGCAGTGACTATAAACTACCACCACACCACCAGGCCTATAGATGGCGCTGTGCTGTATGTTTAACTGTGTGATCTGTGTGTATTATTACCTGGTTATATAGCAGTGACTATAAACTACCACCACACCACGGGCAGCCGTGCTCCCTCGCTGGATGATGATGAAGAGGAAGAGGACAGACTCCAGGCTATGATCTCAATGATGTGTTGGCGGAACCTCACAGATCCTAATGTCATGAAAGGTTTTTATCCATCACCTGACCCCCCCACCCCCCCGGTCCATCCCTCCCCCATCCTACCCAGCATGCACCCCGTAACTCGAATCAAAAAACCCTCTCCTTTAAACCCCTGTTGTGTGTCTTTGTCCCCATGGCTTATCCCAACAGTGCAGAGTAGGTAGAATATGGTTGGAGAGCGGTGAGCTGTTGAGGTTCCTCTTGCTCTTTGATACAATGACAAAACTATTGGTTTTGGTGTAAAGTTCCCGTGAACAAATCAATACCAGAGATTTTTTTTCACTTGTCTTAAAATTCATTTACAGTCACTGTCAGATGTAGAAATATAGTTTTTTGGGGGGGTAGGGCTTTGCAGGCAGAAACTTTAGCTTTTGCAGGCAGAAACTAAACACACATAATGGGTTTATAACAGCTTTTATAGGGACTCATAATAGAATGATATTGTGTTATAATAGTGACCTGACTGCACTGCTATCATAACAACAGGATGTTAGCTGCGTTGCCATGGTGAGAACTACATCTAGGTCAAGTGGCACGTCCCTGTGTGCAGAAGAGATAGAGGGGAAGAGATAGAGGTACTGTGTAAAGAGAGAGCGATATAGGGAGGGAGAGAGCGAAAGAGAGAGAGAGGGAGAGAGTGAAAGAGGGAGAGAGTGAAAGAGGGAGAGAGTGGTAGAGAGAGAGAGTTAGAGAGAGAGAGGTAGAGAGAGAGTTAGAGAGAGAGAGGTAGAGAGAGAGAGGTATAGAGAGAGAGATCAAGAGAGAGAGAGAGAGGTAGAGAGAGAGGTAGAGAGAGAGAGAGAGGGGTAGAGAGAGAGAGAGAGGGGTAGAGAGAGAGGTAGAGAGAGGTAGAGAGAGAGAGAGAGGTAGAGAGAGAGGTAGAGAGAGAGAGGTAGAGAGAGAGAGAGGTAGAGAGAGAGGTAGAGGTAGAGAGAGAGAGAGAGGTAGAGAGAGAGAGAGAGAGGTAGAGAGAGAGAGAGAGGTAGAGAGAGAGAGAGGTAGAGAGAGAGAGGTAGAGAGAGAGAGGTAGAGAGAGAGAGAGAGAGAGGTAGAGAGAGAGAGAGAGAGAGAGAGAGACATAAAGCCAATCTAATGTAACCGATTCACACTGTAGCCTAGCATTACCTGACCCCCACCTTTATTTACCATGTAGGAACCTTGAAACAAAAGGCTGCTTGTACTGCTGTAGATCAGAACATAGAAATAGAATCTGTAGATCAGAACATAGAAATAGAATCTGTAGATCAGAACATAGAAATATAATCTGTAGATCAGACTATAGAAATAGAATCTGTAGATCAGAACATAGAAATTGAATCTGTAGATCAGAACATAGAAATAGAATCTGTAGATCAGAACATAGAAATATAATCTGTAGATCAGACTATAGAAATATAATCTGTAGATCAGAACATAGAAATTGAATCTGTAGATCAGAACATAGAAATAGAAGCTGTAGATCAGAACATAGAAATAGAATCTGTAGATCAGACCATAGAAATAGAAAGGGCACCCCCATTTAATGGCTCTGAGACCCTTCTACTGGTTGTATTTCTTTTTGTCAAACTGACAGCAATATGTATAATATCTGTGGCTCAGTGCTCTACCAGCTGAGCCACAGAGGACTGGTGACTGACTGGCCACTGGTTTCAACATAACAAAACATGGTTTTAATATAAGATACTGTAGCCTATTCTCTTTCTCTCAGTTTGCTGTAATATGGACCTCTAGTCACCTTGGGTGACCCTGTAATGTTAGCAGCTTGCGGATACATCTCAGATGACTGTCCTCCCTCCCTGGTCCCTTTAGAGACTGTTATCTCAGATGACTGTCCTCCCTCCCTGGTCCCTTTAGAGACTGTTATCTCTGATGACTGTCCTCCCTCCCTGGGCCCTTTAGAGACTGTTATCTCTGATGACTGTCCTCCATCCTGGTCCCTCCCTCAGATGTCCCTTTAGAGACTGTTATCTCAGATGACTGTCCTCCCTCCCTGGTCCCCTGTTTTAGAGACTGTCCTCCCCTTATCTCAGATGACTGTCCTCCCTCCCTGGGCCCTTTAGAGACTGTTATCTCAGATGACTGTCCTCCCTCCCTGGTCCCTTTAGAGACTGTTATCTCAGATGACTGTCCTCCCTCCCTGGTCCCTTTAGAGACTGTTATCTCAGATGACTGTTCTCCCTCCCTGGTCCCTTTAGAGACTGTTATCTCTGATGACTGTCCTCCCTCCCTGGTCCCTTTAGAGACTGTTATCTCAGATGACTGTCCTCCCTCCCTGGTCCCTTTAGAGACTGTTATCTCTGATGACTGTCCTCCATCCCTGGTCCATGACTGTCCTCCCTCCCTGGTCCCTTTAGAGACTGTTATCTCAGATGACTGTCCTCCCTCCCTGGTCCCTTTAGAGACTGTTATCTCAGATGACTGTCCTCCCTCCCTGGTCCCTTTAGAGACTGTTATCTCAGATGACTGTCCTCCCTCCCTGGTCCCTTTAGAGACTGTTATCTCTGATGACTGTCTTCCCTCCTGTTATCTGATATTCCCAACTACTGTGGTCCTCTCCTCTCAGTGGAGCAGTACCATGTTATTCCCAATTACTGTGGTCCTCTTCTCTCCTCTCAGTGGAGCAGTACCATGTTATTCCCAATTACTGTGGTCCTCTCCTCTCAATAGAGCAGTACCATGTTATTCCCAATTACTGTGGTCCTCTTCTCTCCTCTCAGTGGAGCAGTATCATGTTATTCCCAGTCACTGTGGTCCTCTCCTCTCAATAGAGCAGTACCATGTTATTCCCAGTCACTGTGGTCCTCTTCTCTCAGTGGAGCAGTACCATGTTATTCCCAGTCACTGTGGTCCTCTCCTCTCAATAGAGCAGTACCATGTTATTCCCAGTCACTGTGGTCCTCTTCTCTGCTCTCAGTGGAGCAGTACCATGTTATTCCCAATTACTGTGGTCCTCTTCTCTCCTCTCAGTGGAGCAGTACCATGTTATTCCCAATTACTGTGGTCCTCTTCTCTCCTCTCAGTGGAGCAGTACCATGTTATTCCCAGTCACTGTGGTCCTCTCTTCTCAATAGAGCAGTACCATGTTATTCCCAGTCACTGTGGTCCTCTTCTCTCCTCTCAATAGAGCAGTACCATGTTATTCCCAGTCAATGTGGTCCTCTTTTCTCCTCTCAATAGAGCAGTACCATGTTATTCCCAGTCACTGTGTTCCTCTCCTCTCAGCGCTGTTGGGTCTGGGTTTTGGGGCACAAAGAAATGCTTTGATAATTTGCTCTGTTGTTTTTCCTGTTGTTGGTTTGGTTTTCTTAACCCTTCTGTCTACTTGTTTAGTTTTTGTTTTGGCTCCGTTGTCTTCATTTACGTTCACTGCAACATGCCTGACCTGTTTGCATGTGAGATATGCAGCAACCAGTTTCATTTTGTTTTTAAAGGTGTGTTGTTTGTTTCTACTGGTAGGAATACCCCCTCTCTCTCTATCTCTCACTCTATATATAGACTGTATCTCTATGTCTCTCTATATATATATATATACACTGCTCAAAAAAATAAAGGGAACACTAAAATAACACATCCTAGATCTGAATGAATGAAATATTCTTATTCAATGCTTTTTTCTTTACATAGTTGAATGTGCTGACGACAAAATCACACAAAAATGATCAAGGGAAATCAAATGTATCAACCCATGGAGGTCTGGATTTGGAATCACACTCAAAATTAAAGTGGAAAACCACACTACAGGCTGATCCAACTTTGATGTAATGTCCTTAAAACAAGTTAAAAATGAGGCTCAGTAGTGTGTGTGGTCTCCACGTGCCTGTATGACCTCCCTACAACGCCTGGGCATGCTCCTGATGAGGTGGCGGATGGTCTCCTGAGGGATCTCCTCCCAGACCTGGACTAAACATCCGCCATCTCCTGGACAGTCTGTGGTGCAACGTGGCGTTGGTGGATGGAGCGAGACATGATGTCCCAGATGTGCTCAATTGGATTCAGGTCTGGGGAAGTCCATAGCATCAATTCCTTCCTCTTGCAGGAACTGCTGACACACTCCAGCCACATGAGGTCTAGCATTGTCTTGCATTAGGAGGAACCCAGGGCCAACCGCACCAGCATATGGTCTCACAAGGGGTCTGAGGATCTCATCTCGGTACCTAATGGCAGTCAGGCTACCTCTGGCGAGCACATGCAGGGCTGTGCGGCCCCCCAAAGAAATGCCACCCCACACCATGACTGACCCACCGCCAAACCGGTCATGCTGGAGGATGTTGCAGGCAGAAGAACGTTCTCCACGGCGTCTCCAGACTCTGTCACGTGTGTCACATGTGCTCAGTGTGAACCTGCTTTAATCTGTGAAGAGCAAAGGGCGCCAGTGGCGAATTTGCCAATGTTGGTGTTCTCTGGCAAATGCCAAACGTCCTGCACGGTGTTGAGCTGTAAGCACAACCCCCACCTGTGGACGTCGGGCCCTCATACCACCCTCATGGAGTCTGTTTCTGACTGTTTGAGCAGACACATGCACATTTGTGGCCTGCTGGAGGTCATTTTGCAGGGCTCTGGCAGTGCTCCTCCTGCTCCTCCTTGCACAAAGGTGGAGGTAGCGGTCCTGCTGCTGGGTTGTTGCCCTCCTACGGCCTCCTCCACATCTCCTGATGTACTGGCCTGTCTCCTGGTAGCGCCTCCATGCTCTGGACACTACACTGACAGAAACAGCAAATCTTCTTGCCACAGCTCGCATTGATGTGCCATCCTGGATGAGCTGCACTACCTGAGCCACTTGCGTGGCTTGTAGACTCCGCCTCATGCTACCACTAGAGTGAAAGCACCGCCAGCATTCAAAAGTGACCAAAACATCAGCCAGGAAGCATAGGAACTGAGAAGTTGTCTGTGATAACCACTTGCAGAACCACTCCTTTATTGGGGGTGTCTTGCTAACTGCCTATAATTTCCACCTGTTGTCTATTCCATTTGCACAACAGCATGTGAAATGTATTTTCAATCAGTGTTGCTTCCTAAGTGGACAGTTTGATTTCACAGAAGTGTGATTGACTTGGAGTTACATTGTGTTGTTTAAGTGTTCCCTTTATTTTTTTGAGCTGTGTATATACAGTTGATGTCCGAAGTGTACATACACCTTAGCCAAATGCATTTAAACTCAGATTTCCACAATTCCTGACATTTAATCCTAGTAAACATTCCCTGTTTTAGGACAGTTAGGATCACCACTATGTTTTAAGAATGTGAAATGTCAGATTGAATAGTAGAGAGAAAGATTTATTTCAGCTTTTAATTTTTTCTTCACATTCCCAGTGGGTCAGAAGTTTACATACATTCAATTAGTATTTGGTAGCATTGGCTTTAAATTGTTTAACTTGGGTCAAACGTTTCGGGTAGCCTTCCACAAGCTTCCCACAATAAGTTGGGTGAATTTTGGCCCATTCCTCCTGACAGAGCTGGTGTAACTGAGTCAGGTTTGTAGGCCTCCTTGCTCGCACACACTTTTTCAGTTCTGCCCACAAATTGTCTATAGGATTGAGGTCAGGGCTTTGTGATGGCCACTCCAATACCTCGACTTTGTTGTCCTTAAACCATTTTGCCACAACTTTGGAAGTATGCTTGGGGTCATTGTCCATTTGGAAGACCCAAATTGCGACCAAGCTTTAACTGATGTCTTGAGATGTTGCTTCAAAATATCCATATAATTTTCCTACCTCATTAAGCCTTCTATTTTGTGAAGTGCACCAGTCCCTCCTGCAGCAAAGCACCCCCACAACATGATGCTGCCACCCCTGTGCTTCATGGTTGGGATGGTGTTCTTCAGCTTGCAAGCCTTCGCCTTTCTCCTCCAAACATAATGATGGTCATTATGGCCGAACAGTTCTATTTTTGTTTCATCAGACCAGAGGACATTTCTCCAAAAAGTACAATCTTTGTCCCATGTGCAGTTGCAAACCGTAGTCTGGCTTTTTTCATGGCGGTTTTGGAGCAGTGGCTTCTTCCTTGCTGAGTGACCTTTCAGGTTATGTCGATATAGGACTCGTTTTACTGTGGATATAGATACTTTTGTACCTGTTTCCTCCAGCATCTTCACAAGGTCCTTTGCATTTTTCGCACCAAAGTACGTTCATCTCTAGGAGACAGAATGCGTCTCCTTCCTGAGCGGTATGACGGCTGCGTGGTCCCATGGTGTTTATACTTGTTTGTACAGACGAACATGGTACCTTCAGGCGTTTGAAAATTGCTCCCAAGAATGAACCAGACATGTGCAGGTCTACATTTTTTTTCTGAGGTCTTGGCTGATTTCTTTTGATTTTCCCATGATGTCAAGCAAAGAGGCACTGAGTTTGAAGGTAGGCCTTGAAATACATCCACAGGTACACCTCCAATTGACTCAAATGATGTCACTTAGCATATCAGAAGATTCTAAAGCCATGACATAATTATCTGGAATTTTCCAAGCTATTTAAAGGCACAGTTAACTTAGTGTATGTAAACTTCTGACCCCCTGGAATTGTGATACAGTGAATTATAAGTTAAATAATCTGTCTGTAAACAAAACAAAAAAATGACTTGTTTCATGCGCAAAGGAGATGTCCTAACCGACTTGCCAAAATGTATAGTTTGTTTACAAGAAATCTGTGGAGTGGTTGAAAAATGCGTTTTATTGACTCTAACCTAAGTGTATGTAAACTTCCCACTTCAACTCTCTATATAATTTTGATTGAAATCTTTGCTCTGATTTAGTTCTTCCTCTTTCTCTGTTGGTCGTTTTTTCTGCAATGCTGTTCACTGTAATTCTTCACTAACCCAGGTCGTCCCCTCGTCCCTTCCATTGTGACGGCTAGGTCCTGTGGGGTTCCGCAGTAGTAGAGACATGGACAACACTATGGTTCCTACCCTGTTACCGTATTGTTATGTCAACACCCGGGAGTGTATACCAAAAACACTAAAAATCACTTCCTGTTGAACTTTGAACTCGCATAGCCCAACAAAATACATTTTCTAGGGAGTCCGAATGCGGGGTATCCTATTCCAGGCAGCATTTTATGTTTGGTTATGTTTTATCGTTTTGATTTCTGGTTTCTTTTTGCTGAACAACCAAAGAACAGCTACTCATATTTATAACAGGTCATCTGCTCCACCCTGAAGAATTAAGGTGAAGAGCATTTATTTTGATGTTGATGTTTTTATGATTATTTCTTTGTATTTTTGGTATACCCTTAATGGACATTTAGTTGTTTTCTTTTTGTTCCTGTTTTGACATTTTGCTTTTTTCTTTTGTCGTCATGTTCTGCTTTATGCTTCCTGCCTGAGAACCCCGCTGCCCTGTCTCTCTCCTCATGTCCTTCTCCTCCCCCTCTCCCCCTCTCCCTCCCTCTCTCCTCTCCTCTCCTAATGTAATTTTTGGTCTTTTTTTTTGTAGAGACAGTTTGTGCTCTGTGCCTTCTCTCTGACTGGGCTCTATAAGCATGCCTTCCCAGCATCCTCTCTGCCTGGCCTAATCCCCCAGCATGCTCTGCTCTGTCTGCTCACTTCCTTCCTTCGATTTGCTTCCAAAACTCTCGCTTCCCAAAACTTCTTCTTATTCAATTCCACGTTTTTGTTTATTCTCAATATGATGTTTTTGTGTTTTATGATGTTTGTCTGACTCACTTATGGATAACCATATACATACAGTGCTTTCAGGAAGTATTCACACCCCATTACTTCTTCTACATTTTGTTGTCCTGCAGCCTGAATTTAAAATGGATTTCCATGAGATTTTGTGTCACTGGCCTACACACAATAACCCCCAAAATGTCAAAGTGAAATTATGTTTTCAGAAATGTTTACAAATTAATCAAAATGAAAATCTGAAATGTTTTGAGTCAATAAATATTCAAACCCTTTGTTATGGCAATGCCTAAATACATTCAGGAGTAAACAAGTCACATAATAAGTTGCATGGACTCACTCTGGATGCAATAATTAACATGATTTTGGAATGACTACCTCATAGTCATACCTCGCCTCGGGCGGCAGCGTAGCCTAGTGGTTAGAGCGTTGGACTAGTAACCTGAAGGTTGTAAGTTCAAACCCCCAAGCTGACAAGATACAAATCTGTCGTTCTGCCCCCGAACAAGGCAGTTAACCCACTGTTCCTAGGCCGTCATTGAAAATAAGAATTTGTTCTTAACTGTCTGTACCCCACACAAACAATTATTTCTAAAGTCCCTCAGTCAAGCAACCACAAAGACCAGGGAAGTTTTCCAATACTGATCAAAGGGCACCTATTGGTAGATGTATACAAATAAGACATTGAATATCCCTTTGATCATGGAGAAGTTATTAATTACACAGTTGCTATAAAAATACAGGCATCCTTCCTAACTAAGTTGCCAGAGAGGAAGGAAACCGCTCAGGGATTTCACCATGATGGTGACTTAAAAACAGTTATGGAGTTTAATGGCTTTGATAGGAAAAAACTGAGGATGGATCAACATTGTAGTTACTCCACAATACTAAATGAAAAGGAGAAAACCTGTACAAAATGAAAATATTCCAAAACATGCATTCTGTTTGCAACAGTAAATCTGTGAAAAATGTGGCACAGAAATGAACTTTTTGTCCTGAATACAAAGCGTTATATTTGGGGCAAATCCAACACAACATGTCACTGACACAACATAAGGACAATTACCTAAAACACAAAGCCAAATATCCACTTGAGTTTCTTACCAAGACGACATTGAGTGGCCTATTTACAGTTTTGACTTAAATCGAAAATATATGGCAACACTTGAAAATGGCTGTCTAGCAATGAACAACTTGACAGAGTTTGAATAATTAGAAAAATGGGCAAAAATTGTACAATCCAGGTGTGCAAAGCTCTTAGAGACCAAGAAAGACTCACAGCTGTAATCGCTGCCAATTGACTCAGGAGTGTAAATACTTATGTAAATGAACCATTTCTGTATTTAATATTCAATACATTTGCAAAAATGTTTTTTTT
>NC_088406.1:9014953-9032453 GCF_034236695.1 Oncorhynchus nerka
CCAGTTCCTATAGGCGTAGGAAGAGACCAGTTCCTATAGGCGTAAAGGAAGAGACCAGTTCCTATAGGCGTAAAGGAAGAGAAGGCGTAAAGGAAGAGACCAGTTCCTATAGGCGTAAAGGAAGAGACCAGTTCCTATAGGCGTAAAGGAAGAGACCAGTTCCTATAGGCGTAAAGGAAGAGACCAGTTAAAGGAAGAGACCAGTTCCTATGGTGTAAAGGAAGAGACCAGTTCCTATAGGCGTAAAGGAAGAGACCAATGGTGTAAAGGAATAGACCAGTTCCTATAGGCGTAAAGGAAGAGACCAGTTCCTATAGGCGTAAAGGAATAGACCAGTTCCTATAGGCGTAAAGGAAGAGACCAGTTCCTATAGGCGTAAAGGAAGAGACCAGTTCCTATAGGCGTAAAGGCAGTAAAGGAAGAGACCAGTTCCCTATAGGCGTAAAGGAAGAGACCAGCGTAAAGGAAGAGACCAGTTCCTATAGGCGTAAAGGAAGAGACCAGTTCCTATAGGCGTAAAGGAAGAGACCAGTTCCTATAGGCGTAAAGGAAGAGACCAGTTCCTATGGTGTAAAGGAAGAGACCAGTTCAGGCTAAAGGAAGAGACCAGTTCCATAGGCGTAAAGGAAGAGACCAGTTCCTATAGGCGTAAAGGAAGAGACCAGTTCCTATATGGGCGTTAAAGGAAGAGACCAGTTCCTATAGGCGTAAAGGAAGAGACCAGTTCCTAGGCGTAAAGGAAGAGCGTTCCTAAGGGTAAAGGAAGAGACCAGTTCCTATAATGGAAGAGACCAGCGTAAAGGAAGAGACCAGTTCCATGGCGTAAAGGAAGAGACCAGTTCCCATGGTGTAAAGGAAGAGACCAGTTCCTATAGGCATAAAGGAAGAGACCAGTTCCTATAGGCGAAGAGACCAGGAAGAGACCAGTTCCTAAGTAAGGCGTAAAGGAAGAGACCAGTTCCTATAGGCGTAAAGGAAGAGACCAGTTCCCATGGCGTAAAGGAAAGACCAGTTCCTAAGTAAGAGACCAGTTCCTATAGGCGTAAAGGAAGAGACCAGTAGGCGTAAAGGAAGCGTAAATGGAAGGAAGAGACCAGTTCCTATAGGCGTAAAGGAAGAGACCAGTTCCTGGCGTAAAGGAAGAGACCAGCGTAAAGGAAGAGACCAGTTCCTATAGGCGTAAAGGAAGAGACCAGTTCCTATAGGCGTAAAGGAAGAGACCAGTTCCCATGGCGTAAAGGAAGAGACCAGTTCCCATGGCTTAAGTAAGAGACCAGTTCCTATAGGCGTAAAGGAAGAGACCAGTTCCTATAGGCGTAAAGGAAGAGACCAGTTCCTATAGGCGTAAAGGAAGAGACCAGTTCCTATAGGCGTAAAGGAAGAGACCAGTTCCTATAGGCGTAAAGGAAGAGACCAGTTCCTAGGCGTAAAGGAAGAGACCAGTTCCTATAAAGGAAGAGACCAGTTCCTATAGGCGTAAAGGAAGAGGCCAAGGAAGAGACCAGTTCCTATAGGCGTAAAGGAAGAGACCAGTTCCCTATAGGCGTAAAGGAAGAGACCAGTTCCCAGGCGTAAAGGAAGAGACCAGTTCCTATAGGTGTAAAGGAAGAGACCAGTTCCTATAGGCGTAAAGGAAGAGACCAGTTCCTATAGTAAAGGAAGAGACCAGTTAAAGGAAGAAGACCAGTTCCTATAGGCGTAAAGGAAGAGACCAGTTCCTATAGGCGTAAAGGAAGAGACCAGTTCCTATAGGCGTAAAGGAAGAGACCAGTTCCTATAGGCGTAAAGGAAGAGACCAGTTCCTATAGGCGTAAAGGAAGAGACCAGTTCCTATAGGCGTAAAGGAAGAGACCAATGGCGTAAAGGAAGACCAGTTCCTATAGGCGTAAAGGAAGAGACCAGTTCCTATGGCGTAAAGGAAGAGACCAGTTCCTATAGGCGTAAAGGAAGAGACCAGTTATAGGCGTAAAGGAAGAGACCAGTTCCTATAGGCGTAAAGGAAGAGACCAGTTCCTATAGGCGTAAAGGAAGAGACCAGTAGGCGTAAAGGAAGAGACCAGTTCCTATGGCGTAAAGGAAGAGACCAGTTCCTATAGGCGTAAAGGAAGAGACCAGTTCCCATGGCGTAAAGGAAGAGACCAGTTTGGCGTAAAGGAAGAGACCCCATGGCTAGGCGTAAAGGAAGAGACCAGTTCCTATAGGCGTAAAGGAAGAGACCAGTTCCTATAGGCGTAAAGGAAGAGACCAGTTCCTATAGGCGTAAAGGAAGAGACCAGTTCCTATAGGCGTAAAGGAAGAGACCCAGTTCCTATAGGCGTAAAGGAAGAGACCAGTTCCTATAGGCGTAAAGGAAGAGACCAGTTCCTATAAAGGAAGAGGCGTAAAGGAAGAGACCAGTTCCCATGGTAGGCGTAAAGGAAGAGACCAGTTCCCATAGGCGTAAAGGAAGAGACCAGTTCCCATGGTGTGAGACCAGTTCCTAAGTAAAGGAATAGACCAGTTCCTATAGGCGTAAAGGAAGAGACCAGTTCCTATAGGCGTAAAGGAAGAGACCAGTTCCTATAGGCGTAAAGGAAGAGACCAGTTCCTATAGGCGTAAAGGAAGAGACCAGTTCCTATAGGCGTAAAGGAAGAGACCAGTTCCTATAGGCGTAAAGGAAGAGACCAGTTCCCATGGCGTAAAGGAAGAGACCAGTTCCTATAGGCGTAAAGGAAGAGACCAGTTCCTATGGCGTAAAGGAAGAGACCAGTTCCTATAGGCGTAAAGGAAGAGACCAGTTCCTATGGCGTAAAGGAAGAGACCAGTTCCTATAGGCGTAAAGGAAGAGACCAGTTCCTATAGGCGTAAAGGAAGAGACCAGTTCCTAGGCGTAAAGGAAGAGACCAGTTCCTATAGGCGTAAAGGAAGAGACCAGTTCCTATAGGCGTAAAGGAAGAGACCAGTTCCTATAGGCGTAAAGGAAGAGACCAGTTCCTATAGGCGTAAAGGAAGAGACCAGTTCCCATGGTGTAAAGGAAGAGACCAGTTCCTATAGGCGTAAAGGAAGAGACCAGTTCCTATGGCGTAAAGGAAGAGACCAGTTCCTATAGGCGTAAAGGAAGAGACCAGTTCCATGGCGTAAAGGAAGAGACCAGTTCCTATAGGCGTAAAGGAAGAGACCAGTTCCTATAGGCGTAAAGGAAGAGACCAGTTCCTATAGGCGTAAAGGAAGAGACCAGTTCCTATAGGCGTAAAGGAAGAGGCCAGTTCCTATAGGCGTAAAGGAAGAGACCAGTTCCTATAGGCGTAAAGGAAGAGACCAGTTCCCATGGCTTAGAAAGGAAGAGACCAAAGGAAGAAGAGACCAGTTCCTATAGGCGTAAAGGAAGAGACCAGTTCCCATGGCGTAAAGGAAAGGAAGAGAGACCAGTTCCTATAGGCGTAAAGGAAGAGACCAGTTCCTATAGGCGTAAAGGAAGAGACCAGTTCCCATGGCGTAAAGAAAGAGACCAGTTCCCATGGCGTAAAGGAAGAGACCAGTTCCTATAGGCGTAAAGGAAGAGACCAGTTCCCATGGCTTAAAGGAAGAGACCAGTTCCTATAGGCGTAAAGGAAGAGGCCAGTTCCTATAGGCGTAAAGGAAGAGACCAGTTCCTATAGGCATAAACGAAGAGACCAGTTCCCATGGCGTAAAGAAAGAGACCAGTTCCCATGGCGTAAAGGAAGAGACCAGTTCCTATAGGCGTAAAGGAAGAGACCAATTCCTATAGGCGTAAAGGAAGAGACCAGTTCCTATAGGCGTAAAGGAAGAGGCCAGTTCCCATGGCGTAAAGGAAGAGACCAGTTCTCATGGCGTAAAGGAAGAGACCAGTTCCCATGGCGTAAAGGAAGAGACCAGTTCCCATGGCTTAAGTAAGAGACCAGTTCCTATAGGCGTAAAGGAAGAGACCAGTTCCTATAGGCGTAAAGGAAGAGACCAGTTCCTATAGGCGTAAAGGAAGAGACCAGTTCCTATGGCTTAAAGGAAGAGACCAGTTCCCATGGCGTAAAGGAAGAGACCACCTGTCTTCTTTCATGTCTTTCTTTCTCTCCTTCCTTCCCTTTTCTTTCTCTCCACATGTGTCTCCTGTCCCTCCCTCCCTGCAGGGCTGGCCTACTGTCGACACCTGTCCACGGTCCGTACCCACTTGTCAGCATTGGTCAACCACAACATTGTCCCTCCTGACAAACCTTGTGAGGCGTCGGGGGGCCTGAGTAAAGACTTGTGGAGCAAGTACCAGAAAGACTGCAAGGTGGGTTAATGTGTGGCTGCCTGGGTGGATTGTAGCTGGCTGACTGGCTAGGTGCTGATTGGCTAGTTAACTGACTGACTGGCTAGGTGCTGATTGGCTAGGAGCTGACTGGCTAGGTGCTGACTGGCTAGGTGCTGATTGGCTAGGAGCTGACTGGCTAGGTGCTGATTGGCTAGGAGCTGACTGGCTAGGTGCTGATTGGCTAGGAGCTGACTGGCTAGGTGCTGACTGGCTAGGTGCTGATTGGCTAGGAGCTGACTGGCTAGTTAACTGACTGACTGGCTAGGTGCTGATTGGCTAGGAGCTGACTGGCTAGGAGCTGACTGGCTAGGTGCTGATTGGCTAGGAGCTGACTGGCTAGGTGCTGACTGGCTAGGTGCTGATTGGCTAGGAGCTGACTGGCTAGTTAACTGACTGACTGGCTAGGTGCTGACTGGCTAGGTGCTGAATGGCTAGGTGCTGACTGGGTAGGTGCTGATTGGCTTGGAGCTGACTGGCTAGGTGCTGACTGGCTGGGTGCTGACTGGCTAGGTGCTGATTGGCTAGGAGCTGACTGGCTAGGTGCTGATTGGCTAGGAGCTGACTGTCTAGGTGCTGATTGGCTAGGTGCTGATTGGCTAGGAGCTGACTGACTAGGTGCTGACTGGCTAGGTGCTGATTGGCTAGGAGCTGACTGGCTAGTTAACTGACTGACTGGCTAGGTGCTGATTGGCTAGGAGCTGACTGGCTAGGTGCTGATTGGCTAGGTGCTGATTGGCTAGGAGCTGACTGGCTAGGTGCTGATTGGCTAGGAGCTGACTGGCTAGGTGCTGATTGGCTAGGAGCTGACTGGCTAGGTGCTGACTGGCTAGGTGCTGATTGGCTAGGAGCTGACTGTCTAGTTAACTGACTGACTGGCTAGGTGCTGATTGGCTAGGAGCTGACTGGCTAGGTGCTGATTGGCTAGGTGCTGATTGGCTAGGTGCTGATTGGCTAGGAGCTGACTGGCTAGGTGCTGACTCGCTAGGTGCTGATTGGCTAGGTAGCCTAGTGTCATTTTAATCCATAGAGACGTGAAGGACTGGCTAGGTGCTGATTGGCTAGGTGCTGATTGGCAAGGAGCTGACTGGCTAGGTGCTGATTGGCTAGGAACTGACTGGCTAGGTGCTGATTGGCTAGGAGCTGATTGGCTAGGTGATGACTGGCTAGGTGCTGATTAGGTGAGTTTAATGTTACAGCTTGTCCTCTGGAAGGGGTCAATGCAACATAGACATCAGACTGCTTAGTCATTTATTATAATTTTTTTAGGCAAGTCCGTTAAGAACAAGTTCTTATTTTCAATGACAGCCTAGGAACAATGGGTTAACTGCCTTGTTCAAGAGGTAGAACAACAGATTTTTACCTTGTCAGCTCAGGGATTTGATCTTGCAACCTTTCCGTACTAGTCCAAAGCTCTAACCACTAGGCTACCTGCCTCTAACCACTAGACTACCTGCCTCCTCTAACCACTAGGCTACCTGCCTCTAACCACTAGACTACCTGTCTCCTCTAACCACTAGGCTACCTGCCTCTAACCACTAGGCTACCTGCCTCCTCTAACCACTAGGCTACCTGCCTCCTCTAACCACTGGGCTACCTGCCTCTAACCACTAGGCTACCTGCCTCTAACCACTAGGCTACCTGCCTCCTCTAACCACTAGGCTACCTGCCTCCTCTAACCACTAGACTACCTGTCTCCTCTAACCACTAGGCTACCTGCCTCTAACCACTAGGCTACCTGCCTCCTCTAACCACAAGGCTACCTGCCTCCTCTAACCACTAGGCTACCTGCCTCCTCTAACCACTAGGCTACCTGCCTCCTCTAACCACTGGGCTACCTGCCTCTAACCACTAGGCTACCTGCCTCTAACCACTAGGCTACCTGCCTCCTCTAACCACTAGGCTACCTGCCTCCTCTAACCACTAGACTACCTGTCTCCTCTAACCACTAGGCTACCTGCCTCTAACCACTAGGCTACCTGCCTCCTCTAACCACAAGGCTACCTGCCTCCTCTAACCACTAGGCTACCTGCCTCCTCTAACCACTAGGCTACATGCCTCCTCTAACCACTAGGCTACCTGCCTCTAACCACTAGGCTACCTGCCTCTACCACTAGGCTACCTGCCTCCTCTAACCACTAGTCTACCTGCCTCTAACCACTAGGCTACCTGCCTCTAACCACTAGGCTACCTGCCTCCTCTAGCCACTAGGCTACCTGCCTCTAACCACTAGGCTACCTGCCTCTAACCACTAGGCTACCTGCCTCCTCTAACCACTAGGCTACCTGCCTCTAACCACTAGGCTACCTGCCTCCTCTAGCCACTAGGCTACCTGCCTCTAACCACTAGGCTACCTGCCTCTAATCACTAGGCTACCTGCCATCCAGTAATCACATTCAACATAACAACATAACAATGCAACGTAGACATCAGACTACTTAGACATTTATTATCATGTCCACATTGTGCTGTTGGGTAGAAGTAAACTGACTTGAAAGAAGTATGTTTTGATCTTGTGTTGTTGCCAACTCTAGAATGGCTACCCCCAACCTTCTCATATCTCTCATATCTCATCTCTCTTCCTCCATCCTAGTCTCATCTAATTCTAATGGGTCTCAGTAAAATTAACGGCCATGAAAGAGCATGTAATCCGTGCTTGGACTGAAATAGGTTCCGGTACTGATTTTGGGTGCCAGTAGTGTTTATATTTAGGTGCCTCTCTCTCTCTCTCTCTCTCTCTCTCTCTATCTCTATATCTCTCTCTCTCTCTCTCTCTCTCTCTCTTTCTCTCTCTCTCTCTCTCTCTCTCTCTCTCTCTCTCTCTCTCTCTCTCTCTGTCTCTCTCTCTCTTTCTCTCTCTCTCTGTCTCTCTCTCTCTTTCTCTGTCTGTCTGTCTGTCTGTCTGTCTGTCTGTCTGTCTGTCTGTCTGTCTGTCTGTCTGTCTGTCTGCCTGCCTGTCTGTCTGTCTGTCTGTCTGTCTGTCTGTCTGTCTGTCTGTCTGTCTTTCCTCTCGTTCCTCTTTCCTCTCACTCTATCTCTCTCTTTCTCTCTCTCCCTCTCTCAATCAAATTCAATTCAAGTGGCATTATTAGCATGGGGAACACATGTTTACATTGCAAAATCAAGTGAAATAGATAAACTAAAGTGAAATAGACAGTAAAAAGTGAACAGTAAATATTACTCACAAAAGTTCCAAAAGAATGAAGACATTTCAGATGTCATATCATGTCTATATACAGTGGTGTAGCGGTGTAAATAGTTAAAGTACAAAAGGGAAAATAAATAGACAGAAATATGGGTTGTATTTACCATGGTGTTTGTTCTTCACTGGTTGCCCTTTTCTTGTGGCAACAGGTCACACATCTTGCTGCTGTTATGTCACACTGTGGAATTTCACCCAGAAGATATGGGAGTTTATTAAAATTGATTTGTTTTCAAATTCTTTGTTGGTCTGTGTAATCTGAGGGAAATATGTGTCTCTAATATGGTCATACATTGGGCAGGAGGTTATGAAGTGCTCCTCAGTTCCCACCTCATTTTCTGGGCAGTGTGCACATAGTCTTCTATTGGGAGCCAGGTCTGCCAACGGCAGACTTTCTCAATAGCAAGGCTATGCTCACTGAGTCTGTACATAGCCTGTCTTCTCTTGAGAGCCATGTCTGCCTATGGTGGCCTTTCTCAATAGCAAGGCTATGCTCACTGAGTCTGTACATAGCCTGTCTTCTCTTGAGAGCCAGGTCTGCCAACGGCAGCCTTTCTCAATAGCAAGGCTATGCTCACTGAGTCTGTACATAGCCTGTCTTCTCTTGAGAGCCATGTCTGCCTATTGCGGCCTTTCTCAATAGCAAGGCTATGCTCAGTGAGTTTGTACATAGTCAAAGCTTTCTTTAAGTTTGGTTTTTAGAATTTTAGAGTTTTAGTATAGCCAATTGCAATTTGTGGTCTGTATATTTTATCATTTCATTGAGGATACTATCAACACCGCAGGCCTTTTTGAGTTGCAAGGTTTGTATTTTGTCCTGTAGTTCATTCAATGTATTAGAGAATCCAGTGGGTTCTGGACGTCTTTAAAAGTTGATTCTAAGATTTGTATTTGATCATGTAAATGTTTTTGCTATTTGTTCTTTGTTATAGGGTCAAAAGATTGGAGAAGTGGTTTATCCATACATCTCCATTTTGGAAAGATAATTCTTTGTATTGTTGTTTGTTTAGTGTTTTCCAATTTTCCCAGAAGTGGTTAGAGTCTATGGATTCTTCAATTACATTGAGCTGATTTCTGGCGTGCTGTTACTTCTTTTTCCGTAGTGTATTTCTATATTTTTTTAGTGATTCACCATAGTGAAGGCTTAGACTCCAGATTTCTGGGTCTCTATGTTTTTGGTTGGACAGGTTTCTTCATTTCTTTCTTAGGTTTTTGCATTCTTCATCAAACCATTTGTCATTGTTGTTCATTTTCTTCGGTTTTCTGTTTACATTTTTTAGATTTGAGGGAAGCTGAGAGGTTAAATATACTGTTTAGGTTTTCTACTGCCAAGTTTACACCTTCACTATTACAGTGGAACGTTTTGTCCAGGAAGTTGTCTAAAATGGTTGAATTTGTTGTTCACTAAATGTTTTTTTTGGTTTCTACACTACAGTCCTTCCATCTGTAGCATGTCTTAATATTACTCAGTTCCTTTGGCTTTGATGCCTCATGATTGAGCATTGCTCTGTTCAAGTAGACTGTGATTTTGCTGTGGTCTGATAGGGGTGTCAGTGGGCTGACTGTGAACGCTCTGAGAGACTCTGGGTTGAGGTCAGTGATAATGGTCCTCTTAAAGTGATAAAGGTCCTCTTGGCCTGGGTTCCTGTGCAGGTCCTTCAGGAGGGGATCTTGCAGGTCTGTGAGGGTGTCTCGCTGGTCTGGGAGGGGTGGCCGTTGCTCTGTTGCTCCTGTGTGAGGTGCTGGGGGTACTGTTGAGGGTGACGTACTTCAGGGTCCTGGCAAAAGTGGGGATTGCTGCCTTGTAGTGGTGGACCTGGTCGTAAAAAGGCTGTTCAAGTCCAGGGTGGAGTCGTGGAGCAGGTAGACATTAGGTTTTGAGGCACATTCCCGGGAAATTCTTGGATTCACCCGCTGTATGGTGACAAGGTAAATGTATTTTCGTGGTAGCAGGGTGGAGATAACCACTTGTACATTGGAGAAAGTGGAAGATGCTTTTTCAATCACTCCCTTGGGTTCTGGGGCCACCCTTACCTGTGCTCTCAGGTCATTTGTGCCCGTGTGACTTATGATGTGGGTGGGGGACCATAGTCTGTCCTCTGATAGCAGCTCCAGGGCATACCTAGTTTTTGGGCTCCAGAGGTGGGAGGGGGGGGACTATCCTCGTCTGTAGGACACTTTGAAGAGGTGTGATCAGACTCACTCAGGATCCCGTAAAAGTCCTACTGGAACTGCATGAGGAAGCCCTGCACCATTACTGTCCCAGACTTGTACATGTTGACAGAGGTTGTTTCCATTTCCTCAATGTCTAGTATTCTGAGTTTCCACCCTGGGACAATACTGTTAGGAATATTATGAATAAATGACTAAACAATATCTCCATTTTTACAACTGTAACTAAGTAAACTATACTCTGATTTATTATATCAGATTAACAACATGAGTTCATAAGAAGGGATTGTGTGGCATGAACAAGGAGTAATAATAATAAATCCAAACTAGTCTGGAGAGGAGTGGGTTGTGGGTTAAGTAAGCAGATAGGGTCGTTAACCTATGGTTGAACCGACGAAACTGAGCTCTGGGGTGTTTTAGATAAGGCAGTGAGTGCATTCCTAGGTTTTCTGTTAATTAGAACTGTTAGCTAAGTGGTGATCGTTAATGGTGAGGAGTCAAGAGTTCATTCAGTTATGTTGTGTGACCTGTGTGTGTGTTAGTGAGTTGGAATGAACTTTTAAACTCACTTAATTCAGGGGATGGTCTGGTTAATATAACACTGTGCCAGGGGATGGTCTGGTTAATATAGCTCTGTACCAGGGGATAGTCTGGTTAATATAGCTCTGTACCAGGGGATGGTCTGGTTAATATAGCTCTGTACCAGGGGATAGTCTGGTTAATATAGCACTGTGCCAGGGGATGGTCTGGTTAATATAGCACTGTGCCAGGGGATGGTCTGGTTAATATAACACTGTGCCAGGGGATGGTCTGGTTAATATAGCACTGTGCCAGGGGATGGTCTGGTTAATATAGCACTGTGCCAGGGGATGGTCTGGTTAATATAGCTCTGTACCAGGGGATGGTCTGGTTAATATAGCACTGTGCCAGGGGATGGGTTAATATAGCACTGTGCCAGGGGATGGTCTGGTTAATATAACACTGTGCCAGGGGATGGTCTGTTAATATAGCACTGTGCCAGGGGATGGTCTGGTTAATATAGCACTGTGCCAGGGGATGGTCTGGTTAATATAGCTCTGTACCAGGGGATGGTCTGGTTAATATAGCACTGTGCCAGGGGATGGTCTGGTTAATATAGCACTGTGCCAGGGGATGGTCTGGTTAATATAGCACTGTACCAGGGGATGGTCTGGTTAATATAACACTGTACCAGGGGATGGTCTGGTTAATATAGCACTGTGCCAGGGGATGGTCTGGTTAATATAGCTCTGTACCAGGGGATGGTCTGGTTAATATAGCACTGTACCAGGGGATGGTCTGGTTAATATAGCACTGTGCCAGGGGATGGTCTGGTTAATATAACACTGTGCCAGGGGATGGTCTGGTTAATATAACACTGTGCCAGGGGATGGTCTGGTTAATATAACACTGTGCCAGGGGATGGTCTGGTTAATATAACACTGTGCCAGGGGATGGTCTGGTTAATATAGCACTGTGCCAGGGGATGGTCTGGTTAATATAGCACTGTACCAGGGGATGGTCTGGTTAATATAGCTCTGTACCAGGGGATGGTCTGGTTAATATAGCTCTGTACCAGGGGATGGTCTGGTTAATATAACACTGTGCCAGGGGATGGTCTGGTTAATATAGCTCTGTACCAGGGGATGGTCTGGTTAATATAGCACTGTGCCAGGGGATGGTCTGGTTAATATAGCACTGTGCCAGGGGATGGTCTGGTTAATATAGCACTGTACCAGGGGATGGTCTGGTTAATATAACACTGTACCAGGGGATGGTCTGGTTAATATAGCACTGTGCCAGGGGATGGTCTGGTTAATATAGCTCTGTACCAGGGGATGGTCTGGTTAATATAGCACTGTACCAGGGGATGGTCTGGTTAATATAGCACTGTGCCAGGGGATGGTCTGGTTAATATAACACTGTGCCAGGGGATGGTCTGGTTAATATAACACTGTGCCAGGGGATGGTCTGGTTAATATAACACTGTGCCAGGGGATGGTCTGGTTAATATAACACTGTGCCAGGGGATGGTCTGGTTAATATAACACTGTGCCAGGGGATGGTCTGGTTAATATAGTACTGTGCCAGGGGATGGTCTGGTTAATATAACACTGTGCCAGGGGATGGTCTGGTTAATATAACACTGTGCCAGGGGATGGTCTGGTTAATATAACACTGTGCCAGGGGATGGTCTGGTTAATATAGCACTGTACCAGGGGATGGTCTGGTTAATATAACACTGTGCCAGGGGATGGTCTGGTTAATATTTTTAATTTTTATTTATTTATTTTTATTTCACCTTTATTTAACCAGGTAGGTTAGTTGAGAACAAGTTCTCATTTGCAACTGCGACCTGGCCAAGATAAAGCATAGCAGAGTGAACAGACAACACAGAGTTACACATGGAGTAAACAATTAACAAGTCAATAACACAGTAGAAAAAAAAAATGGGCAGTCTATATACAATGTGTGCAAAAGGCATGAGGAGGTAGGCGAATAATACAATTTTGCAGATTAACACTGGGGTGATAAATGATCAGATGGTCATGTACAGGTAGAGATATTGGTGTGCAAAAGAGCAGAAAAGTAAATAAATAAATAAATAAAAACAGTATAAAAACAGTATGGGAATGAGGTAGGTGAAAATGGGTGGGCTATTTACCAATAGACTATGTACAGCTGCAGCGATCGGTTAGCTGCTCGGATAGCTGATGTTTGAAGTTGGTGAGGAGATAAAAGTCTCCAACTTCAGCGATTTTGCAGTTCGTTCCAGTCACAGGCAGCAGAGTACTGGAACGAAAGGCGGCCAAATGAGGTGTTGGCTTTAGGGATGATCAGTGAGATACACCTGCTGGAGCGTGTGCTACGGATGGGTGTTGCTATCGTGACCAGTGAACTGAGATAAGGCGGAGCTTTACCTAGCATGGACTTGTAGATGACCTGGAGCCAGTGGGTCTGGCGACGAATATGTAGCGAGGGCCAGCCGACTAGAGCATACAAGTCGCAGTGGTGGGTGGTATAAGGTGCTTTGGTGACAAAACGGATGGCACTATGATAGACTGCATCCAGTTTGCTGAGTAGAGTGTTGGAAGCCATTTTGTAGATGACATCGCCGAAATCGAGGATCGGTAGGATAGTCAGTTTTACTAGGGTAAGCTTGGCGGCGTGAGTGAAGGAGGCTTTGTTGCGGAATAGAAAGCCGACTCTTGATTTGATTTTCGATTGGAGATGTTTGATGTGAGTCTGGAAGGAGAGTTTGCAGTCTAGCCAGACACCTAGGTACTTATAGATGTCCACATATTCAAGGTCGGAACCATCCAGGGTGGTGATGCTAGTCGGGCATGCGGGTGCAGGCAGCGATCGGTTGAAAAGCATGCATTTGGTTTTACTCGCGTTTAAGAGCAGTTGGAGGCCACGGAAGGAGTGCTGTATGGCATTGAAGCTCGTTTGGAGGTTAGATAGCACAGTGTCCAATGACGGGCCGAAAGTATATAGAATGGTGTCGTCTGCGTAGAGGTGGATCAGGGAATCGCCCGCAGCAAGAGCAACATCATTGATATATACAGAGAAAAGAGTCGGCCCGAGAATTGAACCCTGTGGCACCCCCATAGAGACTGCCAGAGGACCGGACAGCATGCCCTCCGATTTGACACACTGAACTCTGTCTGCAAAGTAATTGGTGAACCAGGCAAGGCAGTCATCCGAGAAACCGAGGCTATTGAGTCTGCCGATAAGAATATGATGATTGACAGAGTCGAAAGCCTTGGCGAGGTCGATGAAGACGGCTGCACAGTACTGTCTTTTATCGATGGCGGTTATGATATCGTTTAGTACTGTACCAGGGGATGGTCTGGTTAATATAGCACTGTACCAGGGGATGGTCTGGTTAATATAGCACTGTACCAGGGGATGGTCTGGTTAATATAGCACTGTACCAGGGGATGGTCTGGTTAATATAACACTGTACCAGGGGATGGTCTGGTTAATATAGCACTGTACCAGGGGATGGTCTGGTTAATATAACACTGTACCAGGGGATGGTCTGGTTAATATAGCACTGTACCAGGGGATGGTCTGGTTAATATAACACTGTACCAGGGGATGGTCTGGTTAATATAGCACTGTACCAGGGGATGGTCTGGTTAATATAGCACTGTACCAGGGGATGGTCTGTGTTAATATAGCACTGTACCAGGGGATGGTCTGGTTAATATAGCACTGTACCAGGGGATGGTCTGGTTAATATAGCACTGTACCAGGGGATGGTCTGGTTAATATAGCACTGTACCAGGGGATGGTCTGGTTAATATAGCACTGTACCAGGGGATGGTCTGGTTAATATAGCACTGTACCAGGGGATGGTCTGGTTAATATAACACTGTGCCAGGGGATGGTCTGGTTAATATAACACTGTACCAGGGGATGGTCTGTGTTAATATAACACTGTACCAGGGGATGGTCTGGTTAATATAACACTGTACCAGGGGATGGTCTGGTTAATATAACACTGTACCAGGGGATGGTCTGGTTAATATAACACTGTACCAGGGGATGGTCTGTGTTAATATAACACTGTACCAGGGGATGGTCTGGTTAATATAGCACTGTACCAGGGGATGGTCTGTGTTAATATAACACTGTACCAGGGGATGGTCTGGTTAATATAACACTGTACCAGGGGATGGTCTGGTTAATATAGCACTGTACCAGGGGATGGTCTGGTTAATATAACACTGTACCAGGGGATGGTCTGTGTTAATATAGCACTGTACCAGGGGATGGTCTGGTTAATATAGCACTGTACCAGGGGATGGTCTGTGTTAATATAGCACTGTACCAGGGGATGGTCTGGTTAATATAGCTCTGTACCAGGGGATGGTCTGGTTAATATAGTACTGTACCAGGGGATGGTCTGGTTAATATAACACTGTACCAGGGGATGGTCTGGTTAATATAACACTGTACCAGGGGATGGTCTGTGTTAATATAACACTGTACCAGGGGATGGTCTGGTTAATATAGTACTGTACCAGGGGATGGTCTGGTTAATATAACACTGTGCCAGGGGATGGTCTGGTTAATATAGCTCTGTACCAGGGGATGGTCTGGTTAATATAGCACTGTACCAGGGGATGGTCTGTGTTAATATAACACTGTACCAGGGGATGGTCTGGTTAATATAACACTGTACCAGGGGATGGTCTGGTTAATATAACACTGTACCAGGGGATGGTCTGGTTAATATAACACTGTACCAGGGGATGGTCTGGTTAATATAACACTGTACCAGGGGATGGTCTGGTTAATATAACACTGTACCAGGGGATGGTCTGGTTAATATAACACTGTACCAGGGGATGGTCTGTGTTAATATAACACTGTACCAGGGGATGGTCTGGTTAATATAACACTGTACCAGGGGATGTTTGTGGAAAATGAAGTTGCTTACATTCCCCTCTTTGTAGCAGTCAGCAAATAGTGTCTCTGGATTGTCCTTGAGAAGCTTATTTTAGTACTTATTCCATCCAGTGTTATAGTTAATATCCAAGGGGTGCTGTGATCTGCATTTGGATGGGGGAGGCTATAAAACTCCGCTGCCATTGGCTCAACAGTTTTCACACCCTTCACTTCACACGTCAGTGCTAATTCAAGTTGCAGCCACGTCTGTTCTGTCCTAGCAGCTTGGCTATTTTATTTATTAAGCTTTATATAACAAAATAACCTAGAGATTGTTGGCTTTTACTTTCAGCCTCCAGAAGTAGGTTCAGACTGAACGTTCCTCACTCAGTGTTGTGTTGGATGGTGTTTGTGTGATCTCAGTCTGGTGTTTCCAGGTTCCACTGTGTTTCTTCTGCAGGTTTTGGTCTTTGTTAGAAGTTTTTTTCTTCTTGATAGTCTTTGGTATTAAGAATCCATTCAGGTCATTTTGTTGATTTGGTTTGAAGGTTGTAATGTAGAGGGTAGTGTAGTGTCTTTGGCATCGTTAAACTGAAGATGAATCATTACTAATTCATTAATTCAGGGTAGCCTAGTGGTTAGAGCGTTGGACTAGTAACCGAAAGGTTGCAAGTTTGAATCCCCGAGCTGACAAGGTACAAATCTGTCATTCTGCCCCTAAACAGGCAGTTAACCCACTGTTCCTAGGCCGTCATTGAAAATAAGAATTTGTTCTTAACTGACTTGCCTGGTAAAGTAAAACATTTTTTTAAAATATCGAAGACTTAGTTTTATCAAATGACTCTCTGTAGTTATTATTACGTGTTTAAACTCATTAATAACTGTAATTAACTGTAATTAACTAGGAAGTCGGGGCACCAAGGAAAATATTCAGATGACAAGGTTATAATTTCCTAATATAACCTTTCAGATATTTTCATATCTGATCAATAGTCTTCTGATTAATGAATTCTTCTTTATCTCACCTTAGTCTCATTCCAAACGTCGTAAATTGTTGGTTATCTGCACGAACCCAGTCTTCAATTGTCTTAAATAATTTATTTATTAACTAACTAAACAATCACAGAAGTGCACACACAAACAAACAAAGTAAATATGGTTACAAGAAATGATAGGGGAATGTGCCCTAGTGGGCTAAACCGGCAAGGCGGCTTGTTAGACAAAAGGGGAGTGGGGGTCGACTAAGATGAGACACTACAAAGTTGATCATTATAACATTTGAAATGCTAATCCTTTACACATGAACGCTCACTCATTCGGGAACAATTACAATCAATATATATATTTACGCTCAGTGTGTCGTCTTGATCTTTGTTGAAAAGATTGTTTCTGTTTGGAGAGTCTGTCCGTCCTCGCTCTCTCTCTTAGAATGGATAGTTCAGAGTGACATTCATTCATGTCGTTATAGAATAGATGTTTTGACGGTTGTCGTTCTTCACGTTCAATGATACCGAATTCCTAACTGCAGACTAGTAATTAATATCAAAGACTTTAAGAGTTTAACCACGTGGGATGGTTAAAAGATTCAGCCATCTGGCCCTCTCTTTATTGAGGTAAGCTGGTCTGCAACCTTTGTCCTCTCGTAATTGAGGGAAACATGGTCTGTTGAGAAATTTTCAAAGTGGGGGGCTTATTCGGGAGAGCAGAAAAAGCTGCCTCATGACGCCAGGTCCTAACTGTGCTCATGGGCGGTCCTCTGATTTAGTTAAACTCAAAAGGGAATTGGAGTTTCCTTCATTAAACAGTCCAAAATCACATTACACAATTTGACAAACAGTATCCTCCTCACTCATTCATCTTATACAACAATTAGATGTAAAACTCATATCTGAGGCTATTATATATATGGTAATATGGCCGTATTGCCTCCCATGAGTTTCACAAAATTGTACCAAACGGACCAGTTCATAGCTGGATTCTTCACCGATCTTTTATACCTTCTCCAGAACATAAATGTTGTTCGGACCTCAAGTTCTGTGAGGTGGAAGAAATTCCTTTGTTCTCTTCTATGAAAACTATATTCTCTCTCTCTCTATACTGTGGCCATGAGGAGATAATCTCCTCCAGGAATTTACGACCTCTCTCTGACCACAGCAGCCTGGGTGTAGGAGACAGGGAGAGGGGGATGGGGCTTGCTGTATCCAAAGAGGGCAATGTCATGACAGTAGTATCCTGTATAAGTCCTTGCAAAAAAATCTAAGTTTATCTACATTTATCCAACTATAATTGATGATCTCTCCTCTCTCCCTCCTCTCTCTGCTCCCTCTCTCTTCTCCTCTCTCTCCCTCCTCTCCCTCCTCTCTCCCTCCTCTCTTTCCTCCCTCTTTCTCCTCCCACACTCTCCTCTCTCTCCCTCCT
>NC_088406.1:9037453-9042453 GCF_034236695.1 Oncorhynchus nerka
GTGTGTGTGTGTGTGTGTGTGTGTGTGTGTGTGTGTGTGTGTGTGTGTGTGTGTGTGTGTGCGTGCGTGCGTGCGTGCGTGTGCGTGTGTGTGTACGTGTGTGTATATGTGTGTGTTGAAATTATCTTAACATGACCCCTGACCTCTGGTCTCTGTTTGATGATGTCATCAGATCCTGGACTCGGAGCTGTTTGAGCTGATGCATCAGAATGGAGACTACACCCACTTCTATTTCTGCTACCGCTGGTTCCTGTTGGACTTCAAAAGAGGTTCCATGTGATGCTCAAACCTATTATTATTATTATTATTATTATTATTATTATTTTTATACATGTCGTTATGTTTTTGAGGGGTAATTATAATAATAATAATAATAATTGACTTAAGACAGTTATGAAACGAGAGGAGATACAGGCAGTTATGAAACGAGAGGAGATACAGGCAGTTATGAAACGAGAGGGGATACAGGCCGTTATGAAACGAGAGGGGATACAGACAGTTATGAAACGAGAGGGGATACAGGCAGTTATGAAACGAGAGGAGATACAGGCAGTTATGAAACGAGAGGGGATACAGGCCGTTATGAAACGAGAGGGGATACAGGCAGTTATGAAACGAGAGGGGATACAGGCAGTTATGAAACGAGAGGGGATACAGGCAGTTATGAAACGAGAGGAGATACAGACAGTTATGAAACGAGAGGGGATACAGGCAGTTATGAAACGAGAGGAGATACAGGCAGTTATGAAACGAGAGGGGATACAGGCAGTTATGAAACGAGAGGAGATACAGGCAGTTATGAAACGAGAGGAGATACAGACAGTTATGAAACGAGAGGGGATACAGGCAGTTATGAAACGAGAGAGGATACAGGCAGTTATGGCGAGAGGGGATACAGGCAGTTATGAAACGAGAGGAGATACAGGCAGTTATGAAACGAGAGGGGATACAGGCAGTTATGAAACGAGAGGAGATACAGGCAGTTATGAAACGAGAGGGGATACAGGCAGTTATGAAACGAGAGGGGATACAGGCCGTTATGAAACGAGAGGGGATACAGGCAGTTATGAAACGAGAGGGGATACAGGCCGTTATGAAACGAGAGGAGATACAGGCCGTTATGAAACGAGAGGAGATACAGGCCGTTATGAAACGAGAGGGGATACAGGGCGTTATGAAACGAGAGGAGATACAGGCCGTTATGAAACAAGAGGAGATACAGACAGTTATGAAACGAGAGGGGATACAGGCAGTTATGAAACGAGAGGGGATACAGGCCGTTATGAAACGAGAGGAGATACAGGCCGTTATGAAACGAGAGGAGATACAGACAGTTATGAAACGAGAGGGGATACAGGCAGTTATGAAACGAGAGGGGATACAGACAGTTATGAAACGAGAGGGGATACAGACAGTTATGAAACGAGAGGGGATACAGGCAGTTATGAAACGAGAGGAGATACAGACAGTTATGAAACGAGAGGGGATACAGGCAGTTATGAAACGAGAGGGGATACAGACAGTTATGAAACGAGAGGGGATACAGGCAGTTATGAAACGAGAGGGGATACAGGCAGTTATGAAACGAGAGGGGATACAGGCAGTTATGAAACGAGAGGGGATACAGGCAGTTATGAAACGAGAGGGGATACAGGCAGTTATGAAACGAGAGGGGATACAGGCAGTTATGAAACGAGAGGGGATACAGACAGTTATGAAACGAGAGGGATACAGGCAGTTATGAAATGAGAGGGGATACAGGCAGTTATGAAACGAGAGGGGATACAGGCAGTTATGAAACGAGAGGGGATACAGACAGTTATGAAACGAGAGGGGATACAGACAGTTATGAAACGAGAGGGGATACAGGCCGTTATGAAACGAGAGGGGATACAGGCCGTTATGAAACGAGAGGAGATACAGACAGTTATGAAACGAGAGGGGATACAGACAGTTATGAAACGAGAGGGGATACAGGCAGTTATGAAACGAGAGGGGATACAGACAGTTATGAAACGAGGGGATACAGACAGTTATGAAACGAGAGGGGATACAGGCAGTTATGAAACGAGAGGGGATACAGACAGTTATGAAACGAGAGGGGATACAGGCAGTTATGAAACGAGAGGGGATAACAGTTATGAAAGAGAGGGGATACAGGCAGTTATGAAACGAGAGGGGGCAGTTATGAAACGAGAGGGGATACAGGCAGTTATGAAACGAGAGGGGATACAGGCAGTTATGAAACGAGAGGGGATACAGGCAGTTATGAAACGAGAGGGGATACAGACAGTTATGAAACGAGAGGGGATACAGGCAGTTATGAAACGAGAGGGGATACAGGCAGTTATGAAATGAGAGGGGTTATGAAACGAAAGAGGGGATACAGGCAGTTATGAAACGAGAGGGGATACAGACAGTTATGAAACGAGAGGGGATACAGGCAGTTATGAAACGAGAGGGGATACAGGCCGTTATGAAACGAGAGGGGATACAGGCAGTTATGAAACGAGAGGAGATACAGGCAGTTATGAAACGAGAGGGGATACAGGCAGTTATGAAACGAGAGGATACAGGCAGTTATGAAACGAGAGGGAGATACAGGCAGTTATGAAACGAGAGGGGATACAGGCAGTTATGAAACGAGAGGGGATACAGGCAGTTATGAAACGAGAGGGATACAGGCAGTTATGAAACGAGAGGGATACAGGCAGTTATGAAACGAGAGGGGATACAGAGGAGATACAGGCAGTTATGAAACGAGAGGGGATACAGGCAGTTATGAAACGAGAGGAGATACAGGCAGTTATGAAACGAGAGGAGATACAGACAGTTATGAAACGAGAGGGGATACAGGCAGTTATGAAACGAGAGGGGATACAGGCAGTTATGAAACGAGAGGGGATACAGGCAGTTATGAAACGAGAGGAGATACAGGCAGTTATGAAACGAGAGGGGATACAGGCAGTTATGAAACGAGAGGAGATACAGGCAGTTATGAAACGAGAGGGGATACAGGCAGTTATGAAACGAGAGGAGATACAGGCAGTTATGAAACGAGAGGGGATACAGGGCGTTATGAAACGAGAGGAGATACAGGCCGTTATGAAACAAGAGGAGATACAGACAGTTATGAAACGAGAGGGGATACAGGCAGTTATGAAACGAGAGGGGATACAGGCCGTTATGAAACGAGAGGAGATACAGTTATGAAACGAGAGGGATACAGACAGTTATGAAACGAGAGGGGATACAGGCAGTTATGAAACGAGAGGGGATACAGACAGTTATGAAACGAGAGGGGATACAGACAGTTATGAAACGAGAGGGGATACAGGCAGTTATGAAACGAGAGGAGATACAGACAGTTATGAAACGAGAGGGGATACAGGCAGTTATGAAACGAGAGGGGATACAGACAGTTATGAAACGAGAGGGGATACAGGCAGTTATGAAACGAGAGGGGATACAGGCAGTTATGAAACGAGAGGGGATACAGACAGTTATGAAACGAGAGGGGATACAGGCAGTTATGAAACGAGAGGGGATACAGGCAGTTATGAAACGAGAGGGGATACAGACAGTTATGAAATGAGAGGGGATACAGGCAGTTATGAAACGAGAGGGGATACAGGCAGTTATGAAACGAGAGGGGATACAGGCAGTTATGAAACGAGAGGGGATACAGACAGTTATGAAACGAGAGGGGATACAGACAGTTATGAAACGAGAGGGGATACAGGCCGTTATGAAACGAGAGGGGATACAGGCCGTTATGAAACGAGAGGAGATACAGATAGTTATGAAACGAGAGGGGATACAGGCAGTTATGAAACGAGAGGGGATACAGGCAGTTATGAAACGAGAGGAGATACAGGCAGTTATGAAACGAGAGGGGATACAGGCAGTTATGAAACGAGAGGGGATACAGGCAGTTATGAAACGAGAGGAGATACAGGCAGTTATGAAACGAGAGGGGATACAGGCAGTTATGAAACGAGAGGAGATACAGGCCGTTATGAAACGAGAGGAGATACAGACAGTTATGAAACGAGAGGGGATACAGGCAGTTATGAAACGAGAGGGGATACAGACAGTTATGAAACGAGAGGGGATACAGACAGTTATGAAACGAGAGGGGATACAGGCAGTTATGAAACGAGAGGGGATACAGGCAGTTATGAAACGAGAGGGGATACAGACAGTTATGAAACGAGAGGGGATACAGGCAGTTATGAAACGAGAGGAGATACAGACAGTTATGAAACGAGAGGGGATACAGGCAGTTATGAAACGAGAGGGGATACAGACAGTTATGAAACGAGAGGGGATACAGACAGTTATGAAACGAGAGGGGATACAGGCAGTTATGAAACGAGAGGAGATACAGACAGTTATGAAACGAGAGGGGATACAGGCAGTTATGAAACGAGAGGGGATACAGACAGTTATGAAACGAGAGGGGATACAGGCAGTTATGAAATGAGAGGGGATACAGGCAGTTATGAAACGAGAGGGGATACAGGCAGTTATGAAACGAGAGGGGATACAGACAGTTATGAAACGAGAGGGGATACAGGCAGTTATGAAACGAGAGGGGATACAGGCAGTTATGAAACGAGAGGGGATACAGACAGTTATGAAATGAGAGGGGATACAGGCAGTTATGAAATGAGAGGGGATACAGGCAGTTATGAAACGAGAGGGGATACAGGCAGTTATGAAACGAGAGGGGATACAGGCAGTTATGAAACGAGAGGGGATACAGACAGTTATGAAACGAGAGGGGATACAGGCCGTTATGAAACGAGAGGGGATACAGGCCGTTATGAAACGAGAGGAGATACAGACAGTTATGAAACGAGAGGGGATACAGGCAGTTATGAAACGAGAGGGGATACAGGCAGTTATGAAACGAGAGGAGATACAGGCAGTTATGAAACGAGAGGGGATACAGGCAGTTATGAAACGAGAGGGGATACAGGCAGTTATGAAACGAG
>NC_088406.1:9047453-9114953 GCF_034236695.1 Oncorhynchus nerka
AATCTCCCTGACTTCCTGTGTGTGTGTTTATAAAACAGTCTCCCTGACTTCCTGTGTGTGTGTTTAAAAAACAGACTCCCTGACTTCCTGTGTTTATAAACAGTCTCCCTGACTTCCTGTGTGTGTGTTTATAAAACAGTCTCCCTTACTTCCTGTGTTTATAAAACATTCTCCCTGACTTCCTGTGTGTGTGTTTATAAAACAGACTCCCTGACTTCATGTGTGTTTTGTTTATAAAACATTCTCATTGACTTCCTGTGTGTGTGTTTATAAAACAGCCTCCCTGACTTCCTGTGTGTGTGTTTAAAAAACAGACTCCCTGACTTCCTGTGTTTATAAAACATTCTCCCTGACTTCCTGTGTGTGTGTGTTTATAAAACAGGCTCCCTGACTTCCTGTGTGTGTGCTTATAAAACAGGCTCCCTGACTTCCTGTGTGTGTGTTTATAAAACAGACTCCCTGACTCCCTTGTGTGTGTGTTTATAAAACATTCTCCCTGACTTCCTGTGTGTGTGTTTATAAAACATTCTCCCTGACTTCCTGTGTTTATAAAACAGACTTCTGTGTTTATAAACAGTCTCCTGACTTCCTGTGTGTGTGTTTATAAAACAATCTCCCTGACTTCCTGTGTGTGTGTTTATAAAACAGTCTCCCTGACTTCCTGTGTGTGTGTTTAAAAAACAGACTCCCTGACTTCCTGTGTTTATAAACAGTCTCCCTGACTTCCTGTGTGTGTGTTTATAAAACAGACTCCCTGACTTCATGTGTGTTGTGTTTATAAAACAGTGTCCCTGACTTCCTGTGTGTGTGTTTATAAAACAGCCTCCCTGACTTCCTGTGTGTGTTTAAAAAACTGTGTGTGTGTTTATAAAAGACTCCCTGACTTCCTGTCTTTATAAACATTCTCCTGACTTCCTGTGTTTATAAAAGAGTCTCCCTGACTTCCTGTGTGTGTGTTTATAAAACTTTCTCCCTGTCTCCTGTTTATAAAACTTCCTGTGTGTGTGTTTATAAAACATTCTCCCTGACTTCCTGTGTTTATAAAACAGTCTCCCTGACTTCCTGTGTGTGTGTTTATAAAACAGGCTCCCTGACTTCCTGTTATAAAACTTCTTGTGTTTATAAAACAATTTCCCTGACTTCCTGTGTGTGTGTTTATAAAACATTCTCCCTGACTTCCTGTGTGTGTGTTTATAAAACAATCTCCCTGACTTCCTGTGTGTGTGTTTAAAAAACTTCTGTGTGTGTGTTTATAAATTCTCCCTGACTTCCTGTGTGTGTGTTTATAAAAAACTTCCTGTGTGTGTGTTTATAAAACAGTCTCCCTGACTTCCTGTGTGTGTGTTTAAAAAACAGACTCCCTGACTTCCTGTGTTTATAAACAGTCTCCCTGACTTCCTGTGTGTGTGTTTATAAAACAGTCTCCCTGACTTCCTGTGTGTGTGTTTATAAAACAGACTCCCTGACTTCCTGTGTTTATAAAACAGTCTCCCTGATTTCCTGTGTGTGTGTTTATAAAACAGTCTCCCTGACTTCCTGTGTTTATAAAACAGGCTCCCTGACTTCCTGTGTGTGTGTTTATAAAACATTCTCCCTGACTTCCTGTGTTTATAAAACAGACTCCCTGACTTCCTGTGTTTATAAAACAATCTCCCTGACTTCCTGTGTTTATAAAAACAGTCTCCCTGACTTCCTGTGTGTATGAAACAGTCTCCCTGACTTCCTGTGTGTGTGTTTATAAAACATACTCCCTGACTTCCTGTGTGTGTGTTTATAAAACAGTCTCCCTGACTTCCTGTGTTTATAAAACATTCTCCCTGACCACCTGTGTGTGTGTTTCTAAAACAGCCTCCTGACTTCCTGTGTGTGTTTAAAAACAGACTCCTGACTTCCTGTGTTTATAAACATTGTCCCTGACTTCCTGTGTGTGTGTTTATAAAACATTCTCCCTGACTTCCTGTGTTTATGAAACAGTCTCCTGACTTCCTGTGTGTGTGTTTATAAAACAGTCTCCTGACTTCCTGTGTGTGTGTTTATAAAACAGTCTCCTGACTTCCTGTGTTTATAAAACAATCTCCCTGACTTCCTGTGTGTGTGTTTATAACACATTCTCCCTGACTTCCTGTGAGTGTGTTTATAAAACAATCTCCCTGACTTCCTGTGTGTGTGTTTATAAAACATTCTCCCTGACTTCCTGTGTGTGTGTTTATAAAACAATCTCCCTGACTTCCTGTGTGTGTGTTTATAAAACAGTCTCCCTGACTTCCTGTGTGTGTGTTTAAAAAACAGACTCCCTGACTTCCTGTGTTTATAAACAGTCTCCCTGACTTCCTGTGTGTGTGTTTATAAAACAGTCTCCCTTACTTCCTGTGTTTATAAAACATTCTCCCTGACTTCCTGTGTGTGTGTTTATAAAACAGACTCCCTGACTTCATGTGTGTTTTGTTTATAAAACATTCTCATTGACTTCCTGTGTGTGTGTTTATAAAACAGCCTCCCTGACTTCCTGTGTGTGTGTTTAAAAAACAGACTCCCTGACTTCCTGTGTTTATAAAACATTCTCCCTGACTTCCTGTGTGTGTGTGTTTATAAAACAGGCTCCCTGACTTCCTGTGTGTGTGCTTATAAAACAGGCTCCCTGACTTCCTGTGTGTGTGTTTATAAAACAGACTCCCTGACTCCCTTGTGTGTGTGTTTATAAAACATTCTCCCTGACTTCCTGTGTGTGTGTTTATAAAACATTCTCCCTGACTTCCTGTGTTTATAAAACAGTCTCCCTGACTTCCTGTGTGTGTGTTTATAAAACAATCTCCCTGACTTCCTGTGTGTGTGTTTATAAAACAGTCTCCCTGACTTCCTGTGTGTGTGTTTAAAAAACAGACTCCCTGACTTCCTGTGTTTATAAACAGTCTCCCTGACTTCCTGTGTGTGTGTTTATAAAACAGACTCCCTGACTTCATGTGTGTTGTGTTTATAAAACAGTGTCCCTGACTTCCTGTGTGTGTGTTTATAAAACAGCCTCCCTGACTTCCTGTGTGTGTGTTTAAAAAACAGACTCCCTGACTTCCTGTGTTTATAAAACATTTTCCCTGACTTCCTGTGTGTGTGTGTTTATAAAACAGGCTCCCTGACCTCATGTGTGTGTGTTTATAAAACATTCTCCCTGACTTCCTGTGTGTGTGTTTATAAAACCGACTCCCTGACTTCATGTGTGTATAAAACAGTCTCCCTGACTTCCTGTGTGTGTGTTTATAAAACAGTCTCCCTGACTTCCTGTGTTTATAAAACAGTCTCCCTGACTTCCTGTGTGTGTGTTTATAAAACAGTCTCCCTGACTTCGTGTGTTGTGTTTATAAAACATTCTCCGTGACTTCCTGTGTGTGTGTTTATAAAACAGCCTCCCTGACTTCCTGTGTTTATAAACATTCTCCCTGACTTCCTGTGTGTGTGTTTATAAAACATTCTCCCTGACTTCCTGTGTTTATAAAACGGACTCCCTGACTTCCTGTGTGTGTGTTTATAAAACAGTCTCCCTGACTTCCTATGTGTGTGTTTATAAAACAGACTCCCTGACTTCCTGTGTGTATAAAACAGTCTCCCTGACCTCCTGTGTGTGTGTGTATAAAACAGGCTCCCTGACTTCCTGTGTGTGTGTTTATAAAACATTCTCCCTGACTTCCTGTGTTTATAAAACAGACTCCCTGACTTCCTGTGTTTATAAAACAAATCTCCCTGACTTCCTGTGTTTATGAAAACAGTCTCCCTGACTTCCTGTGTGTATAAAACAGTCTCCCTGACTTCCTGTGTGTGTGTTTATAAAACAGACTCCCTGACTTCCTGTGTGTGTGTTTATAAAACGGTCTCCCTGACTTCCTGTGTTTATAAAACAGTGTCCCTGACTTCCTGTGTGTGTGTTTATAAAACAGCCTCCCTGACTTCCTGTGTGTGTGTTTAAAAAACAGACTCCCTGACTTCCTGTGTTTATAAAACATTTTCCCTGACTTCCTGTGTGTGTGTGTTTATAAAACAGGCTCCCTGACCTCATGTGTGTGTGTTTATAAAACATTCTCCCTGACTTCCTGTGTGTGTGTTTATAAAACCGACTCCCTGACTTCATGTGTGTATAAAACAGTCTCCCTGACTTCCTGTGTGTGTGTTTATAAAACAGTCTCCCTGACTTCCTGTGTTTATAAAACAGTCTCCCTGACTTCCTGTGTGTGTGTTTATAAAACAGTCTCCCTGACTTCGTGTGTTGTGTTTATAAAACATTCTCCGTGACTTCCTGTGTGTGTGTTTATAAAACAGCCTCCCTGACTTCCTGTGTTTATAAACATTCTCCCTGACTTCCTGTGTGTGTGTTTATAAAACATTCTCCCTGACTTCCTGTGTTTATAAAACGGACTCCCTGACTTCCTGTGTGTGTGTTTATAAAACAGTCTCCCTGACTTCCTATGTGTGTGTTTATAAAACAGACTCCCTGACTTCCTGTGTGTATAAAACAGTCTCCCTGACCTCCTGTGTGTGTGTGTATAAAACAGGCTCCCTGACTTCCTGTGTGTGTGTTTATAAAACATTCTCCCTGACTTCCTGTGTTTATAAAACAGACTCCCTGACTTCCTGTGTTTATAAAACAAATCTCCCTGACTTCCTGTGTTTATGAAAACAGTCTCCCTGACTTCCTGTGTGTATAAAACAGTCTCCCTGACTTCCTGTGTGTGTGTTTATAAAACAGACTCCCTGACTTCCTGTGTGTGTGTTTATAAAACGGTCTCCCTGACTTCCTGTGTTTATAAAACAGTCTCCCTGACTTCCTGTGTGTGTGTTTATAAAACAGACTCCCTGACTTCCTGTGTGTGTGTTTATAAAACAGTCACCCTGACTTCCTGTGTTTATAAAACAGTCTCCCTGACTTCCTGTGTGTGTGTTTATAAAACATTCTCCCTGACTTCCTGTGTTTATAAAACAGTCTTCCTGACTTCCTGTGTGTGTGTTTATAAAACAGTCTCCCTGACTTCCTGTGTTTATAAAACAATCTCCCTGACTTCCTGTGTGTGTGTTTATAACACATTCTCCCTGACTTCCTGTGTGTGTGTTTATAAAACAATCTCCCTGACTTCCTGTGTGTGTGTTTATAAAACATTCTCCCTGACTTCCTGTGTGTGTGTTTATAAAACAATCTCCCTGACTTCCTGTGTGTGTGTTTATAAAACAGTCTCCCTGAATTCCTGTGTGTGTGTTTAAAAAACAGACTCCCTGACTTCCTGTGTTTATAAACAGTCTCCCTGACTTCCTGTGTGTGTGTTTATAAAACAGTCTCCCTTACTTCCTGTGTTTATAAAACATTCTCCCTGACTTCCTGTGTGTGTGTGTTTATAAAACAGACTCCCTGACTTCATGTGTGTTTTGTTTATAAAACATTCTCCTTGACTTCCTGTGTGTGTGTTTATAAAACAGCCTCCCTGACTTCCTGTGTGTGTGTTTAAAAAACAGACTCCCTGACTTCCTGTGTTTATAAAACATTCTCCCTGACTTCCTGTGTGTGTGTGTTTATAAAACAGGCTCCCTGACTTCCTGTGTGTGTGCTTATAAAACAGGCTCCCTGACTTCCTGTGTGTGTGTTTATAAAACAGCCTCCCTGACTTCCTGTGTGTGTGTTTATAAAACAGTCTCCCTGACTTCGTGTGTTGTGTTTATAAAACATTCTCCCTGACTCCCTTGTGTGTGTGTTTATAAAACATTCTCCCTGACTTCCTGTGTTTATAAAACAGGCTCCCTGACTTCCTGTGTGTGTGTTTATAAAACATTCTCCCTGACTTCCTGTGTTTATAAAACAGTCTCCCTGACTTCCTGTGTGTGTGTTTATAAAACAATCTCCCTGACTTCCTGTGTGTGTGTTTATAAAACAGTCTCCCTGACTTCCTGTGTGTGTTTAAAAAACAGACTCCCTGACTTCCTGTGTTTATAAACAGCCTCCCTGACTTCCTGTGTGTGTGTTTAAAAAACAGACTCCCTGACTTCCTGTGTTTATAAAACATTTTCCCTGACTTCCTGTGTGTGTGTGTTTATAAAACAGGCTCCCTGACCTCATGTGTGTGTGTTTATAAAACATTCTCCCTGACTTCCTGTGTGTGTGTTTATAAAACCGACTCCCTGACTTCATGTGTGTATAAAACAGTCTCCCTGACTTCCTGTGTGTGTGTTTATAAAACAGTCTCCCTGACTTCCTGTGTTTATAAAACAGTCTCCCTGACTTCCTGTGTGTGTGTTTATAAAACAGTCTCCCTGACTTCGTGTGTTGTGTTTATAAAACATTCTCCGTGACTTCCTGTGTGTGTGTTTATAAAACAGCCTCCCTGACTTCCTGTGTTTATAAACATTCTCCCTGACTTCCTGTGTGTGTGTTTATAAAACATTCTCCCTGACTTCCTGTGTTTATAAAACGGACTCCCTGACTTCCTATGTGTGTGTTTATAAAACAGACTCCCTGACTTCCTGTGTGTATAAAACAGTCTCCCTGACCTCCTGTGTGTGTGTGTATAAAACAGGCTCCCTGACTTCCTGTGTGTGTGTTTATAAAACATTCTCCCTGACTTCCTGTGTTTATAAAACAGACTCCCTGACTTCCTGTGTTTATAAAACAAATCTCCCTGACTTCCTGTGTTTATGAAAACAGTCTCCCTGACTTCCTGTGTGTATAAAACAGTCTCCCTGACTTCCTGTGTGTGTGTTTATAAAACAGACTCCCTGACTTCCTGTGTGTGTGTTTATAAAACGGTCTCCCTGACTTCCTGTGTTTATAAAACAGTGTCCCTGACTTCTGTGTGTGTGTTTATAAAACAGTCTCCCTGACTTCCTGTGTGTGTGTTTAAAAACAGACTCCCTGACTTCCTGTGTTTATAAAACATTTTCCCTGACTTCCTGTGTGTGTGTGTTTATAAAACAGGCTCCCTGACCTCATGTGTTGTGTTTATAAAACATTCTCCCTGACTTCCTGTGTGTGTGTTTATAAAACAGACTCCCTGACTTCATGTGTTTATAAACAGTCTCCCTGACTTCCTGTGTGTGTGTTTATAAAACAGTCTCCCTGACTTCCTGTGTTTATAAAACAGTCTCCTGACTTCCTGTGTGTGTGTTTATAAAACAGTCTCCCTGACTTCTATGTGTTGTGTTTATAAAACAGACTCCTGACTTCCTGTGTGTGTGTTTATAAAACAGTCTCCCTGACTTCCTGTGTTTATAAACATTCTCCTGACTTCCTGTGTGTGTGTTTATAAAACATTCTCCCTGACTTCCTGTGTTTATAAAACAGACTCCCTGACTTCCTGTGTTTATAAAACAGTCTCCTGACTTCCTGTGTTTATAAAACAGACTCCCTGACTTCCTGTGTGTATAAAACAGTCTCCCTGACTTCCTGTGTGTGTGTTTATAAAACAGACTCCCTGACTTCCTGTGTGTGTGTTTATAAAACATTCTCCCTGACTTCCTGTGTTTATAAAACAGACTCCCTGACTTCCTGTGTTTATAAAACAAATCTCCCTGACTTCCTGTGTTTATGAAAACAGTCTCCCTGACTTCCTGTGTGTATAAAACAGTCTCCCTGACTTCCTGTGTGTGTGTTTATAAAACAGACTCCCTGACTTCCTGTGTGTGTGTTTATAAAACATTCTCCCTGACTTCCTGTGTTTATAAAACAGTCTTCCTGACTTCCTGTGTGTGTGTTTATAAAACAGACTCCCTGACTTCCTGTGTGTGTGTTTATAAAACAGTCACCCTGACTTCCTGTGTTTATAAAACAGTCTCCCTGACTTCCTGTGTGTGTGTTTATAAAACATTCTCCCTGACTTCCTGTGTTTATAAAACAGTCTTCCTGACTTCCTGTGTGTGTGTTTATAAAACAGTCTCCCTGACTTCCTGTGTTTATAAAACCATCTCCCTGACTTCCTGTGTGTGTGTTTATAACACATTCTCCCTGACTTCCTGTGTGTGTGTTTATAAAACAATCTCCCTGACTTCCTGTGTGTGTGTTTATAAAACATTCTCCCTGACTTCCTGTGTGTGTGTTTATAAAACAATCTCCCTGACTTCCTGTGTGTGTGTTTATAAAACAGTCTCCCTGAATTCCTGTGTGTGTGTTTAAAAAACAGACTCCCTGACTTCCTGTGTTTATAAACAGTCTCCCTGACTTCCTGTGTGTGTGTTTATAAAACAGTCTCCCTTACTTCCTGTGTTTATAAAACATTCTCCCTGACTTCCTGTGTGTGTGTGTTTATAAAACAGACTCCCTGACTTCATGTGTGTTTTGTTTATAAAACATTCTCCTTGACTTCCTGTGTGTGTGTTTATAAAACAGCCTCCCTGACTTCCTGTGTGTGTGTTTAAAAAACAGACTCCCTGACTTCCTGTGTTTATAAAACATTCTCCCTGACTTCCTGTGTGTGTGTGTTTATAAAACAGGCTCCCTGACTTCCTGTGTGTGTGCTTATAAAACAGGCTCCCTGACTTCCTGTGTGTGTGTTTATAAAACAGCCTCCCTGACTTCCTGTGTGTGTGTTTATAAAACAGTCTCCCTGACTTCGTGTGTTGTGTTTATAAAACATTCTCCCTGACTCCCTTGTGTGTGTGTTTATAAAACATTCTCCCTGACTTCCTGTGTTTATAAAACAGGCTCCCTGACTTCCTGTGTGTGTGTTTATAAAACATTCTCCCTGACTTCCTGTGTTTATAAAACAGTCTCCCTGACTTCCTGTGTGTGTGTTTATAAAACAATCTCCCTGACTTCCTGTGTGTGTGTTTATAAAACAGTCTCCCTGACTTCCTGTGTGTGTTTAAAAAACAGACTCCCTGACTTCCTGTGTTTATAAACAGCCTCCCTGACTTCCTGTGTGTGTGTTTAAAAAACAGACTCCCTGTCTTCCTGTGTTTATAAAACATTCTCCCTGACTTCCTGTGTGTGTGTCTTTATAAAACAGGCTCCCTGACTTCCTGTGTGTGTGTTTATAAAACAGTCTCCCTGACTTCCTGTGTTTATAAAACAGTCTCCCTGACTTCCTGTGTGTGTGTTTATAAAACGATCTCCCTGACTTCATGTGTGTTGTGTTTATAAAACATTCTCCCTGACCTCCTGTGTGTGTGTGTATAAAACAGGCTCCCTGACTTCCTGTGTGTGTGTTTATAAAACATTCTCCCTGACTTCCTGTGTTTATAAAACAGACTTCCTAACTTCCTGTGTTTATAAAACCATCTTCCTGACTTCCTGTGTTTATGAAAACAGTCTCCCTGACTTCCTGTGTGTATAAAACAGTCTCCCTGACTTCCTGTGTGTGTGTTTATAAAACAGACTCCCTGACTTCCTGTGTGTGTGTTTATAAAACGGTCTCCCTGACTTCCTGTGTTTATAAAACAGTCTCCCTGACTCCCTGTGTGTGTTTATAAAACAGCCTCCCTGACTTCCTGTGTGTGTTTAAAAAACAGACTCCCTGACTTCCTGTGTTTATAAACAGTCTCCCTGACTTCCTGTGTGTGTGTTTATAAAACAGTCTCCCTGACTTCCTGTGTGTGAGTTTATAAAACAGTCTCCCTGACTTCCTGTGTTTATAAAACATTCTCCCTGACCACCTGTGTGTGTGTTTCTAAAACAGCCTCCCTGACTTCCTGTGTGTGTTTATAAAACAGACTCCCTGACTTCCTGTGTTTATAAACATTGTCCCTGACTTCCTGTGTGTGTGTTTATAAAACATTCTCCCTGACTTCCTGTGTGTGTGTTTATAAAACATTCTCCCTGACTTCCTGTGTTTATAAAACAGTCTCCCTGACTTCCTGTGTGTGTGTGTTTATAAAATAGTCTCCCTGACTACCTGTGTGTATAAATCAGGCTCCCTGACTTCCTGTGTGTGTGTTTATAAAACATTCTCCCTGACTTCCTGTGTTTATAAAACAGACTCCCTGACTTCCTGTGTTTATAAAACAATCTCCCTGACTTCCACTGTTTATAAAAACAGTCTCCCTGACTTCCTGTGTATATGAAACAGTCTCCCTGACTTCCTGTGTGTGTGTTTATAAAACAGACTCCCTGACTTCCTGTGTGTGTGTTTATAAAACAGTCTCCCTGACTTCCTGTGTTTATAAAACATTCTCCCTGACCACCTGTGTGTGTGTTTCTAAAACAGCCTCCCTGACTTCCTGTGTGTGTTTAAAAAACAGACTCCCTGACTTCCTGTGTTTATAAACAGTCTCCCTGACTTCCTGTGTGTGTGTTTATAAAACAGACTCCCTGACTTCCTGTGTGTGTGTTTATAAAACAGTCTCCCTGACTTCCTGTGTTTATAAAACAGTCTCCCTGACCACCTGTGTGTGTGTTTATAAAATAGCCTCCCTGCCTTCCTGTGTGTGTTTAAAAAACAGACTCCCTGACTTCCTGTGTTTATAAACATTGTCCCTGACTTCCTGTGTGTGTGTTTATAAAACATTCTCCCTGACTTCCTGTGTGTGTGTTTATAAAACATTCTCCCTGACTTCCTGTGTTTATGAAACAGTCTCCCTGACTTCCTGTGTTTATAAAACAGTCTCCCTGACTTCCTGTGTGTGTGTGTTTATAAAAGAGTCTCCCTGACTACCTGTTTGTATAAATCAGGCTCCCTGACTTCCTGTGTGTGTGTTTATAAAACATTCTCCCTGACTTCCTGTGTTTATAAAACAGACTCCCTGACTTCCTGTGTTTATAAAACAATCTCCCTGACTTCCTGTGTTTATAAAAACAGTCTCCCTGACTTCCTGTGTGTATGAAACAGTCTCCCTGACTTCCTGTGTGTGTGTTTATAAAACATACTCCCTGACTTCCTGTGTGTGTGTTTATAAAACAGTCTCCCTGACTTCCTGTGTTTATAAAACATTCTCCCTGACCACCTGTGTGTGTGTTTCTAAAACAGCCTCCCTGACTTCCTGTGTGTGTTTAAAAAACAGACTCCCTGACTTCCTGTGTTTATAAACATTGTCCCTGACTTCCTGTGTGTGTGTTTATAAAACATTCTCCCTGACTTCCTGTGTTTATGAAACAGTCTCCCTGACTTCCTGTGTGTGTGTTTATAAAACAGTCTCCCTGACTTCCTGTGTGTGTGTTTATAAAACAGACTCCCTGACTTCCTGTGTTTATAAAACAGTGTCCCTGAATTCCTGTGTGTGTGTTTATAAAACAGTCTCCCTGACTTCCTGTGTTTATAAAACATTCTCCCTGACTTCCTGTGTGTGTGTTTATAAAACATTCTCCCTGACTTCCTGTGTGTGTGTTCATAAAACAGTCTCCCTGACTTCATGCGTGTTGTGTTTATAAAACAGACTCCCTGACTTCCTGTGTTTATAAAACAGTCTCCCTGACTTCCTGTGTGTGTGTTTATAAAACAGTCTCCCTGACTTACTGTGTTTATAAAACAGTCTCCCTGACTTCCTGTGTTTATAAAACATTCTCCCTGACTTCCTGTGTGTGTGTTTATAAAACATTCTCCCTGACTTCCTGTGTGTGTGTTCATAAAACAGTCTCCCTGACTTCATGCGTGTTGTGTTTATAAAACAGACTCCCTGACTTCCTGTGTGTGTGTTTATAAAACCATCTCCCTGACTTCCTGTGTTTATAAAACAGTCTCCCTGACTTCCTGTGTGTGTGTTTATAAAACAGTCTCCCTGACTTCATGCGTGTTGTGTTTATAAAACAGACTCCCTGACTTCCTGTGTTTATAAAACAGACTCCCTGACTTCCTGTGTGTGTGTTTATAAAACAGTCTCCCTGACTTACTGTGTTTATAAAACAGTCTCCCTGACTTACTGTGTTTATAAAACAGTCTCCCTGACTTCCTGTGTGTGTGTTTATAAAACATTCTCCCTGACTTCCTGTGTGTGTGTTTATAAAACAGTCTCCCTGACTTCCTGTGTTTATAAAACATTCTCCCTGACTTCCTGTGTGTGTGTTTATAAAACATTCTCCCTGACTTCCTGTGTGTGTGTTTATAAAACAGTCTCCCTGACTTCATGCGTGTTGTGTTTATAAAACAGACTCCCTGACTTCCTGTGTGTGTGTTTATAAAACCATCTCCCTGACTTCCTGTGTTTATAAAACAGTCTCCCTGACTTCCTGTGTGTGTGTTTATAAAACAGTCTCCCTGACTTCCTGTGTTTATAAAACAGTCTCCCTGACTTCCTGTGTGTGTGTTTATAAAACATTCTCCCTGACTTCCTGTGTGTGTTTATAAAACATTCTCCCTGACTTCATCTGTGTTGTGTTTATAAAACAGTCTCCCTGACTTCCTGTGTGTGTGTTTATAAAACAGTCTCCCTGACTTCCTGTGTGTGTGTTTATAAAACAGTCTCCCTGACTTCCTGTGTTTATAAAACAATCTCCCTGACTTCCTGTGTTTATAAAAACAGTCTCCCTGACTTCCTGTGTGTATAAAACAGTCTCCCTGACTTCCTGTGTGTGTGTTTATAAAACAGACTCCCTGACTTCCTGTGTGTGTGTTTATAAAACAGTCTCCCTGACTTCCTGTGTTTATAAAACAGTCTCCCTGACCACCTGTGTGTGTGTTTATAAAACAGCCTCCCTGACTCCCTGTGTGTGTTTAAAAAACAGACTCCCTGACTTCCTGTGTTTATAAACATTGTCCCTGACTTCCTGTGTGTGTGTTTATAAAACATTCTCCCTGACTTCCTATGTTTATAAAACAGTCTCCCTGACTTCCTGTGTGTGTGTTTATAAAACAGTCTCCCTGACTTCCTGTGAGTGTGTTTATAAAACAGACTCCCTGACTTCCTGTGTTTATAAAACAGTCTCCCTGACTTCCTGTGTGTGTGTTTATAAAACATTCTGCCTGACTTCCTGTGTTTATAAAACAGTGTCCCTGACTTCCTGTGTGTGTGTTTATAAAACATTCTCCCTGACTTCCTGTGTGTGTGTTTATAAAACAGTCTCCCTGACTTCATGTGTGTTGTGTTTATAAAACTGACTCCCTGACTTCCTGTGTTTATAAAACAGTCTCCCTGACTTCCTGTGTGTGTGTTTATAAAACAGTCTCCCTGACTTACTGTGTTTATAAAACAGTCTCCCTGACTTCCTGTGTTTATAAAACATTCTCCCTGACTTCCTGTGTGTGTGTTTATAAAACATTCTCCCTGACTTCCTGTGTGTGTGTTCATAAAACAGTCTCCCTGACTTCATGCGTGTTGTGTTTATAAAACAGACTCCCTGACTTCCTGTGTGTGTGTTTATAAAACCATCTCCCTGACTTCCTGTGTTTATAAAACAGTCTCCCTGACTTCCTGTGTGTGTGTTTATAAAACAGTCTCCCTGACTTCATGCGTGTTGTGTTTATAAAACAGACTCCCTGACTTCCTGTGTTTATAAAACAGTCTCCCTGACTTCCTGTGTGTGTGTTTATAAAACAGTCTCCCTGACTTACTGTGTTTATAAAACAGTCTCCCTGACTTACTGTGTTTATAAAACAGTCTCCCTGACTTCCTGTGTGTGTGTTTATAAAACATTCTCCCTGACTTCCTGTGTGTGTGTATTTATAAAACAGTCTCCTGACTTCCTGTGTGTGTGTTTATAAAACATTCTCCCTGACTTCCTGTGTGTGTGTTTATAAAACAGTCTCCCTGACTTCATGCGTGTTGTGTTTATAAAACAGTCTCCCTGACTTCCTGTGTTTATAAAACATTCTCCCTGACTTCCTGTGTGTGTGTTTATAAAACATTCTCCCTGACTTCCTGTGTGTGTTTATAAAACATTCTCCCTGACTTCATCTGTGTTGTGTTTATAAAACAGTCTCCCTGACTTCCTGTGTGTGTGTTTATAAAACAGTCTCCCTGACTTCCTGTGTGTGTGTTTATAAAACAGTCTCCCTGACTTCCTGTGTTTATAAAACAATCTCCCTGACTTCCTGTGTTTATAAAAACAGTCTCCCTGACTTCCTGTGTGTATAAAACAGTCTCCCTGACTTCCTGTGTGTGTGTTTATAAAACAGACCCTGACTTCCTGTGTGTGTGTTTATAAAACAGTCTCCCTGACTTCCTGTGTTTATAAAACAGTCTCCCTGACCACCTGTGTGTGTGTTTATAAAACAGCCTCCCTGACTCCCTGTGTGTGTTTAAAAAACAGACTCCCTGACTTCCTGTGTTTATAAACATTGTCCCTGACTTCCTGTGTGTGTGTTTATAAAACATTCTCCCTGACTTCCTATGTTTATAAAACAGTCTCCCTGACTTCCTGTGTGTGTGTTTATAAAACAGTCTCCCTGACTTCCTGTGAGTGTGTTTATAAAACAGACTCCCTGACTTCCTGTGTTTATAAAACAATCTCCCTGACTTCCTGTGTGTGTGTTTATAAAACATTCTGCCTGACTTCCTGTGTTTATAAAACAGTGTCCCTGACTTCCTGTGTGTGTGTTTATAAAACATTCTCCCTGACTTCCTGTGTGTGTGTTTATAAAACAGTCTCCCTGACTTCCTGTGTTTATAAAACAGTCTCCCTGACTTCCTGTGTGTGTGTTTATAAAACAGTCTCCCTGACTTACTGTGTTTATAAAACAGTCTCCCTGACTTCCTGTGTTTATAAAACATTCTCCCTGACTTCCTGTGTGTGTGTTTATAAAACATTCTCCCTGACTTCCTGTGTGTGTGTTCATAAAACAGTCTCCCTGACTTCATGCGTGTTGTGTTTATAAAACAGACTCCCTGACTTCCTGTGTGTGTGTTTATAAAACCATCTCCCTGACTTCCTGTGTTTATAAAACAGTCTCCCTGACTTCCTGTGTGTGTGTTTATAAAACAGTCTCCCTGACTTCATGCGTGTTGTGTTTATAAAACAGACTCCCTGACTTCCTGTGTTTATAAAACAGTCTCCCTGACTTCCTGTGTGTGTGTTTATAAAACAGTCTCCCTGACTTACTGTGTTTATAAAACAGTCTCCCTGACTTACTGTGTTTATAAAACAGTCTCCCTGACTTCCTGTGTGTGTGTTTATAAAACATTCTCCCTGACTTCCTGTGTGTGTGTTTATAAAACAGTCTCCCTGACTTCCTGTGTGTGTGTTTATAAAACATTCTCCCTGACTTCCTGTGTGTGTGTTTATAAAACAGTCTCCCTGACTTCATGCGTGTTGTGTTTATAAAACAGTCTCCCTGACTTCCTGTGTTTATAAAACATTCTCCCTGACTTCCTGTGTGTGTGTTTATAAAACATTCGCCCTGACTTCCTGTGTGTGTGTGTATGAAACAGTCTCCCTGACTTCCTGTGTGTGTGTGTATAAAACAGTCCCCCTGACTTCCTGTGTGTGTGTGTATAAAACACTCTCCCTGACTTTGTGCGTGTGTGCGTGTGTGTTGTCTGTGTGCGTGTGCGTGTGTGTGTGTATAACAGAGATGGCAGAACGTCATGACGTGCAGCACATCCTTCAGATCGCCAGAGAGCTGGTGCACAAGGTCCAGTCTCTCATCGAGAACAAGTGATGAGGAGGAGGACGAAGAGAGGAGGATGAAGAGGAGCAGAAGAGAGGAGCTAGATGCCATCACTGCACCCCTCGATCCACCCGTCCATCCTCCGCACCTAGCACAGCTTCCTCCCTCTCTTACCCCTCCCAAACCAGGGGAAGAGACAAAGACATGGGGCCTCCAGCCCTCTCTCCCTCCAGGCCTCTAACCCTCTCTCCCTCCAGGACTCTAACCCTCTCTCCCTCCAGGCCTCTCTCCCTCCAGGCCTCTAAATCTCTCTCCCTCCAGGCCTCAGCCCGCCAGCCAGACCGGTGGAGGATGAAGGCTCCAGGTGACCATCCTGGTCTGGATGCAGAAGAGAACAGTGGAAAGGAGAGTGATGTTGGCTGGGCCCAGGTTTAGATCTGGGTCCTGGTTCCTGGTCTAGGTCTGATCCTAGTCTCAGTTCCTGGTCTACGTTTGGCCCTGGTCTAGTTCCTGGTCTAGGTCTGGCCCTGGTCTAGGTCCTGGTCTAGGTCTGGCCCTGGTCTAGTTCCTGGTCTAGGTCTGGTCCTGGTCTAGTTCCTAGTCTAGGTCTGGCCCTAGTCTAGTTCCTGGTCTAGGTCTGGCCCTGGTCTGGGTCTGGTCCTAGTCTAGTTCCTGGTCTAGGTCTGGTCCTGGTCTAGTTCCTTGTCTAGGTCTTGCCCTGGTCTAGTTCCTGGTCTGGGTCTGGTCCTAGTCTAGTTCCTGGTCTAGGTCTGGTCCTGGTCTAGTTCCTGGTCTGGGTCTGGTCCTAGTCTAGTTCCTGGTCTAGGTCTGGTCCTGGTCTAGTTCCTGGTCTGGGTCTGGTCCTAGTCTAGTTCCTGGTCTAGGTCTGGTCCTGGTCTAGTTCCCGGTCTGGGTCTGGTCCTAGTCTAGTTCCTGGTCTAGGTCTGGTCCTGGTCTAGTTCCCGGTCTGGGTCTGGTCCTAGTCTAGTTCCTGGTCTAGGTCTGGTCCTGGTCTAGTTCCTGGTCTGGGTCTGGTCCTAGTCTAGTTCCTGATCTAGGTCTGGTCCTGGTCTAGTTCCTGGTCTGGGTCTGGTCCTAGTCTAGTTCCTGGTCTGGGTCTGGTCCTAGTCTAGTTCCTGGTCTAGGTCTGGTCCTAGTCTAGTTCCTGGTCTGGGTCTGGTCCTAGTCTAGTTCCTGGTCTGGGTCTGGTCCTGGTCTAGTTCCTGGTCTAGGTCTTGCCCTGGTCTAGTTCCTGGTCTGGGTCTGGCCCTAGTCTAGTTCCTGGTCTAGGTCTTGCCCTGGTCTAGTTCCTGGTCTGGGTCTGGTCCTAGTCTAGTTCCTGGTCTGGGTCTGGTCCTAGTCTAGTTCCTGGTCTAGGTCTGGTCTTAGTCTAGTTCCTGGTCTGGGTCTGGTCCTAGTCTAGTTCCTGGTCTGGGTCTGGTCCTGGTCTAGTTCCTGGTCTAGGTCTTGCCCTGGTCTAGTTCCTGGTCTGGGTCTGGTCCTAGTCTAGTTCCTGGTCTAGGTCTGGTCCTAGTCTAGTTCCTGGTCTGGGTCTGGTCCTAGTCTAGTTCCTGGTCTGGGTCTGGTCCTGGTCTAGTTCCTGGTCTAGGTCTTGCCCTGGTCTAGTTCCTGGTCTGGGTCTGGCCCTAGTCTAGTTCCTGGTCTAGGTCTTGACCTGGTCTAGTTCCTGGTCTGGGTCTGGTCCTAGTCTAGTTCCTGGTCTGGGTCTGGTCCTAGTCTAGTTCCTTGTCTAGGTCTGGTCCTAGTCTAGTTCCTGGTCTGGGTCTGGTCCTAGTCTAGTTCCTGGTCTGGGTCTGGTCCTGGTCTAGTTCCTGGTCTAGGTCTTGCCCTGGTCTAGTTCCTGGTCTGGGTCTGGTCCTAGTCTAGTTCCTGGTCTGGGCCTGGTCCTAGTCTAGTTCCTGGTCTAGGTCTGGCCCTGGTTTGTAGATGTTGTTTACAAGCATCCGGTCACAGAATGCCTTGGTTGGTTGGTTGGTGTCAAACACTTGGAGTTGGCTGCATGCTCGTTAGTTTGATCCCACTGTGACTTCCCCCATCTTATCATTCTCCACTAAACTCCACCCCCTGACCTCTCCATCACAGAGACCAGACACCCCTAACCTCTCCATCACAGAGACCCCCTGCCCTCTCCATCACAAAGACCAGAGACACCCTAACCTCTCCATCACAGAGACCAGAGACCCCTGCCCTCTCCATCACAGAGACCAGAGACCTCCTGACCTCTCCATCACAGAGACCAGAGACCCTCTGCCCTCTCCATCACAGAGACCAGAGACCGCTAACCTCTCCATCACAGAGACCCCCTGCCCTCTCCATCACAAAGACCAGAGACCCCCTAACCTCTCCATCACAGAGACCAGAGACCTCCTGACCTCTCCATCACAGAGACCAGAGACCCCCTGCCCTCTCCATCACAGAGACCAGATACCCCCTGACCTCTCAATCACAGAGACCAGAGACGCCCTGACCTCTCCATCACAGAGACCAGAGACCCCCTGCCCTCTCCATCACAGAGACCAGAGACCTCCTGCCCTCTCCATCACAGAGACCAGAGACCCTCTGCCCTCTTCATCACAGAGACCCCCTGACCTCTCCATCACAGAGACTAGAGCATCTCTCCATCACAGAAACCCACAGAGTATTTGTTACCAATCAGAATGTGAGATTCCTCTCAGTGTTGATTCGGACGATGGGCTAAATGCGACGTGATATATGTGTGACTTCCTCAAGTGTGACTTTGCTTTAGTGACACAACTTTAGAGTGTGAATGACCAAGTAAGCCAGTAGCACAGAGACTGGGTACAGTACAGTGTTTAATACCAGGGTGCTCAGTGCACTACCAGTAGAGGCCTCTAGAGGGCCCTAGCCACTCACACAGGCTATTATGGATTCCCCTTACAGAGGAGCAGAAGAGTTAAGAAGCCACGAAGAAGAAGCCTTCGTCTGTGACCAAATTGACTGTGCCAACTTTCAGACCTTTTCATTAAGTATTTATATGACTATACACACATCAGCCTTGAAACTTTGTCTTGTGGTCCTGTTTTGATTGGTTAATAACCTTCTCTTCCCCTAGAATGTTCCTCTCCCTATAACCTTGCTTTATGGTTCGTTATTTTCTTCAATTTCTCAGATGTTGCCTTTATTATATACCAGTGTACTGTATATTCCAGCCTGATCCACTTTGTTGTGAGTGTTGCCCTTGATGGTCCAGTACCCATCAAGCCCCCACCACTTCCCTAGTAGGGGCCAACACAGCTCTCCTTCGGGGGGGTGGGGCTTCGTTGATTGGCATATAGCCTTGTCCTTCCCCTGTCGAAATTCCATTCTACGTTGTGCACTATTGACCACGACTGACCAATGAACATGACCAAAGTGAAATTGAGTCAAATGATGATAGCACAAAAAAAAAAAATCTGATTTTTAAATGATTATGAAACTCCTGTATGAGGTGAGACTTTGTTTGTGTCATAAATAGCACCCTATTCCCTATATAGTGCACTACTTTTGACCAGGGCCAATAGGGTTCCTTTTTGGGCCATTGACATCCTTACTAGTCTCCAGTAGCTTCAAATAATAACCTGCACCCTTATTTCCAAAATGGCTGTCATGGAGTGGTTTCCTACAGTGACCACACCTCACTGCCCAGTCTTCCCCAATCCTGAGGTGTTGTGGGGGAAAAAAATCAGCTTCTTGGAATGGAGAGCGCCCATTACAGGGCGTTAGTAGTGTGGAATGTGGAATGATTCTAAAATGGAACCTTATAATTCCCTTTATTCATGGGTTGCACATCTCTTCACAATGTTTGTTTTTGAAGGTATGTTTATTTATTTTTAGGAGTGATGCCCCAGCTGAGCATTCTACTCAAGGCAGTCACAATGGGTGTCGATGAGGATCTATTCTGACAGCATGGAAACACGACTGCATTTCAAAAGGAGGCAAATAATTAGTAGGACAAGCTTTTGTCATCGTTGTCATGTCACCAGATTGACTTTAGATACAATATATCATTAGCTAGCTAGCTAATTTTGAGGGGAGAGCACCAACATTTTTTTTTTTTTGCTAGCTAACGTTAGCATTGCTAGCTATTTCTGACAAACTTTGCTAGCTCATGGGCAACATTGCCATCTCTAAAGTCAACTTGACATCATACTGATGGCAAAGTTGTTTTATACAAATTATTTTTCTACTTTAGCGATGTCAATCGTATTTCCAGGCCACTATAGTGTAAATTTGACTTAACAGTCATAAGTCCCCTTTCAGACTGAGCATTAGCCATCAGTCAGAAAACAATATGCGTATCAGTAGAACGTTGTTCACCACGGCAACGACGCGACCCAGTAACGGAAGTGCAACCCATGATTAGTGCACTACTTATGACCAGAGCCCTGGTTCTCAACCCACCCCCACCCCCCCACCCCATTACTGTACCAGCAAGTACATTTGCTTCTGCCCAGAGTACCCCTGAAGCACCTAACCTACCCCCTTATTTCACCAGTAAGCCTATGGGCTCATGATAATTCAAGTACTGTACCCCCTGTGAATAGGCCAAGTAGCCCTAGGAATGGGGTTCCATTTGAAACACACATGGTTTAAGTACAGTAGATGCCACTACCCACGTGGTCGTTTATGATTGCAGTGTGAAAGGAGAGGAAAGTTTAGTAGCCTGGGATCATAACTGATTTTGTGATCCTTCACTGCTGTTACAATGTTGAGTGCAGCGTTTCAGTCTGGTTGAGCCAGGCTAGATTTGAGGCCCTCAGGAGAGCCATTTTCTTCCAATCAGGACCACGCGTACCAAAGCCTCAAAACAGCCTGCCCCTGAGGTATGATGACAAGGTGCAATTTCATACCGTATCGCAAAGACTGTTTATTAGGTGTGAAATTATTATTTTTAAACCATGCCATTTAATTCTAGGTTATAACTTACTGTTCAATTTCTGTTTGAGTATCAATGTAATCTCTCACATCTATAATGACTGCTGTAAATAAATACCCCCCCCCCCCCCTACCAAAAAAAGCCCCATATTTCTATGGGGACAGTATAAGGATATAACGTATTTTAAAATCTATTTTATATGTCTGGGTTTTAGAGCAGCGTGTATTTGAGAATGCTGATCGATGTGTATAACAATCCTGGTTACTGTGTATAATTGAATGCTGGTTACACTTTGTTGACTGTTAATGTTTTCTCAATGTTGTGCCACTGATGGTGAATAAGGAAAAAATAATGATAATAATAATTTCAAAATTATATATTTATTTTGTTTTGAAAAGCCAACCATTTGAATTGCAGAATAGGTATTGTATGTAAAAGGATGTATCTTTTGCCTTGAATGTGATGTATTAACTAAAAACACAGTTTTAATAACTGGGAGGTGACCGTGTCTGTTGTAACTCATTTCAGAAACAGGTACAGACAGTGGGGCAAAAAAGTATTTAGTCAGCCACCAATTGTGCAAGTTCTCCCACTTAAAAAGATGAGAGAGGCCTGTAATTTTCATCATAGGTACACTTCAACTATGACAGACAAAATGGAGAAAAAAAACTTTGAATTAATTTATTTGCAAATTATGGTGGAAAATAAGTATTTGGTCAATAACAAAAGTTTCTCAATACTTTGTTATATACCCTTTGTTGGCAATGATAGAGGTCAACCGTTTTCTGTAAGTCTTCACAACGTTTTCACACACTGTTTCTGGTATTTTGGCCCATTCCTCCATGCAGATCTCCTCTAGAGCAGTGATGCTTTGGGGCTGTTGCTGGGTAACACAGACTTTCAACTCCCTCCAAAGATTTTCTATGGGGTTGAGATCTAGAGACTGGCTAGGCCACTCCAGGACCTTGAAATGCTTCTTACGAAGCCACTCCTTCGTTGCCCGGGCGGTGTGTTTGGGATCATTGTCATGCTGAAAGACCTAGCCACGTTTCATCTTCAATGCCCTTGCTGATGGTAGGCTTTGTTACTTTGATCCCAGGTCTCTGCAGGTCATTCACTAGGTCCCCCCGTGTGGTTCTGGGATTTTTGCTCACCGTTCTTGTGATCATTTTGACCCCACGGGGTGAGATCTTGCGTGGAGCCCCACATCGAGGGAGATTATCATTGGTCTTGTATGTCTTCCATTTCCTAAATAATTGCTCCCACAGTTGATTTCTTCAAACCAAGCTGCTTACCTACTGCAATTTCAGTCTTCCCAGCCTGGGGCAGGTCTACAATTTTGTTTCTGGTGTCCTTTGACAGCTCTTTGGTCTTGACCATAGTGGAGTTTGGAGTGTGACTGTTTGAGGTTGTGGACAGGTGTCTTTTATACTGATAACAAGTACAAACAGGTGCCATTAATACAGGTAACGAGTGGAGGACAGAGGAGCCTCTTAAAGAAGTTGTTACAGGTCTGTGAGAGCCAGAAATCTTGCTTGTTTGTAGGTGACCAAATACTTATTTTCCACCATAATTTGCAAATAAATTCATTAAAAATCCTACAATGTGATTTTCTGGATTTTTTTTTCTCATTTTGTCTGTCATAGTTGAAGTGTACCTATGATGAAAATTACAGGCCTCTCATCTTTTTAAGTGGGAGAACTTGCACAATTGGTGGCTGACTAAATGCTTTTTTGCCACACTGTACATCCCAAAATCACACGTTATTCCCCTTTATAGTGGACTACTTTTGACCAGAGTGCTTTCTCATCCCCCTACTAGGTTGCCCGACCACTTCTATTGATTTTAAGATATTGCTAAAAGTGATGTTTTTAGCGTCTGTTTACAGAAAACCTAACCATAGATTACAGTGGCTCATAGGCTACTTTAAGCGTGAGAACCAATCGAACATCCAAGTTGTAAAAAAATTCTGAACTTCCCCTTTAAACATTTATATTTCTTAAGGTATTTGGTCTCGTCTTCCTGACTCGAAACCTTCCTCTTTTCTCTCTCTCTCTCCATGGCTGTGGCTTACGGCCATACTCCTCCTCTTTTCACAATACCATTCACAAAAACACACACTGAACAACCGGTTTACAAAATGCCATCTTTATCACTGTCAATACTTAAAAACAGATCTTGTACATCCGTACCCATGGAATTGCACTATAGAAAGACATGAAAAACAAACATTAAAATAGATATTGCATCCTCAAAAAGCAAAATGTCATCCATAAATACATTACTAACTTTTTTTGATGTTTAAGTCCACTGTATTTTCTTACAACAGAATCACAGATTTATATATTTATATTTTATATTTATATAGCCAGGAGAAATCATTTAAAAGAAGAAAAAAACATTTGGATGAGCATGGTGTCACGAGAATTGTTTTTCAAAATTCTGGTAACTTTCAAAATATTTCCATGTTTTTCCAGAAATCCTGGTTGTAGGATCTCAGGAATCTCCCAACTGGGATTTTTTGGAAAATCTAGGAAATTGGGGAAATGTTGCAACCCTCGACAAGAAAGATAGTAACATAGACATTCTCTGGTCACCATTTTGTGACAAATGCATCATTTGTTTACAGTACGAACATCAAAAGGCCAAGAGAGTTCTCCACAAAACCAGTGTAGAATACGGTTATATCCAGTCATGATGTTATACACTATGACCAAAAGTATGTGGACACCTGCTCGTAGAACATCTCATTCCAAAATCACGGGCATTAATATGGAGTTGGTCCACTGATCCAGAGTCCAATGGCGGCAACCTTTACACCACTACAGCCGACGCTTGGCATTACGCATGGTGATCTTAGGCCTTGTGTGCGGCTGCTCTGCCACGGAAACCCGTTTCATGTAGCTCCCCTGACGAACAGTTCTTGTGCTGAAGTTACTTCCAGGGGCTCGTGAGTGAGTGTTTGCAACGATTTTTACGCGCTTCAGCACTCGGCGGTCCAGTTCTGTGACTTTGTGTGGCCTACCATTTCGTGGCTTTGACGTTGATTCCTCCAAGACGTTTCCACTTCATAATAACAGCACTTACAGTTGACCGGGGCAGCTCTAGCAGGGCAGAAAGGTGGCATCCTATAACAGTGCCACGTTGTAAGTCACTGAGCTCTTCAGTTCGGGGCCATTCTACTGCAAATGTTTGTCTATGGAGATTGCACGGCAGTGTGCTCGATTTTATACACCTGTCAGCAACGGGTGTGGCTGAAATAGCCGAATCCACTAATTGGAAGTGATGTCCACATACTTTTGTATATATAGCGTATGTGTTTGTGTGTGTGTGTCCATGGAAGAGTACTGAGGTCCCCAAAAAGTGGTGGTGAGTGTATTGGATGTCTGTCCATCGGTACCCCGTCTTGTCTGAAACACACAGCACATACGTCATTAGAGGTCTCACTCAGACACTGTATTTCACAGTCAATGGGAACTACCAGAAAGGTTGTGAATGTATCCCAAATGGCACACTATTCCCTATTTAGTATCCTATTCCCTATTTAGTGCACTACTTTTTGACCAGAGCTCTATTCCCTATTTAGTGCACTACTTTTGACCAGAGCCCTATTCCCTATTTAGTGCACTACTTTTTGACCAGAGCCCTATTCCCTATTTAGTGCACTACCTTTTGACCAGAGCCCTATTCCCTATTTAGTGCACTACTTTTTGACCAGAGCCCTATTCCCTATTTTAGTGCACTACTTTTTGACCAGAGCCCTATTCCCTATTTAGTGCACTACTTTTTAACCAGAGCCCTATTCCCTATTTAGTGCACTACTTTTGGACCAGAGCCCTAATTCCCTATTTAGTACCCTATTCCCTATTTAGTGCACTACTTTTTGACCAGAGCCCTATTCCCTATTTAGTACCCTATTCCCTATATAGGGAATAGGATGCCATTTAAGACCCATTGTGGATGCGTGGTATTAGGACTGAACTCAACTTAACATCACTGTCCATCAACTACACCACCTGTGATTGGCTTATACTACACCACCTGTGATTGGCTTATACTACACCACCTGTGATTGGCTTATACTACCCACCTGTGATTGGCTTATACTACCCACCTGTGATTGGCTTATACTACACCACCTGTGATTGGCTTATACTACACCACCTGTGATTGGCTTATACTACCCACCTGTGATTGGCTTATACTACACCACCTGTGATTGGCTTATACTACCCACCTGTGATTGGCTTATACTACCCACCTGTGATTGGCTTATACTACACCACCTGTGATTGGCTTATACTACCCACCTGTGATTGGCTTATACTACACCACCTGTGATTGGCTTATACTACCCACCTGTGGGGCATGTTGGTTGCTCCTCCTAACTGGGGTTCGGTTTCTCTGGAGTCTTCTGAAGCTGAAGGGGAGAGGAGAAAGACTCGTCAGACTTGGAGGCATTATGGGAATTCTCTCGTCTGGGACAAGAGGAGAGGGGATGTTTCATTACGAGAGGAGATCAAATCCGATCAGAGTGGGAATGTGTTGGAAATCAATCATTTGTGCCAAAAGGTATGAACTGTTGAAAGAAGTCAAATACATCATGGCTCTGCTTATACACACACACGCACACACACACACACACACACACACACACACACACACACACACACACACACACTGTGTGCTTGCTGCCACATGGTGGCAGTGGTACTCTTCCTTCCAACAGAACACATCAGTCTGGTGACAGAGAGAAAAACAGGAGACGGAAAATAACAAGAGTGCGCTAACCGCTAATGTGGGGAGGACGCATTCCAAAAATATGAACACAAGGTGAGAAATGAGACCGGAGAACAACAGTCAGGCTACAGTACAGCAGACAGCGAGGGCAAAGCATACGCAGAATGTCATTATGACCAACAATAAAAATGAAGAGAAGCAGATGGGAAATTGTGTAAACAGATTTCCAACGAACAGCGGACACTATTTTGCCACTAATAAAGATAGACGATGGGTGCAACTAAATCAATCAAAAAGAAAGTGATGAAAATGTTTGAGTTGAATTTGGGAAATAAAACTGCAGAACAGAACTACAGGCAGAATAGCTACTGTACCTGAGATTGTTCTCTTAGAAACTCAGGTAGCTGAAATTCACCTTTAAAGACCTGGGGAAACAAAGGACTGGTTTAGAGGTAACCTTTAAAGACCTGCTGGAGAAACAAAGGACTGGTTTAGAGGTAACCTTTAAAGACCTGGGGAAACAAAGGACTGGTTTAGAGGTAACATTTAAAGACCTGGAGAAACAAAGGACTGGTTTAGAGGTATCCTTTAAAGACCTGCTGGGGAAACAAAGGACTGGTTTAGAGGTAACCTTTAAAGACCTGGAGAAACAAAGGACTGGTTTAGAGGTAACCTTTAAAGACCTGCTGGAGAAACAAAGGACTGGTTTAGAGGTAACCTTTAAAGACCTGGAGAAACAAAGGACTGTTTTAGAGGTAACCTTTAAAGACCTGCTGGAGAAACAAAGGACTGGTTTAGAGGTAACCTTTAAAGACCTGGAGAAACAAAGGACTGGTTTAGAGGTAACCTTTATAGACCTGGGGAACAAAGGACTGGTTTAGAGGTAACCTTTAAAGACCTGGAGAAACAAAGGACTGGTTTAGAGGTAACCTTTAAAGACCTGCTGGAGAAACAAAGGACTGGTTTATAGGTAACCTTTAAAGACCTGCTGGGGAAACAAAGGACTGGTTTAGAGGTAACCTTTAAAGACCTGGAGAAACAAAGGACTGGTTTAGAGGTAACCTTTAAAGACCTGGAGAAACAAAGGACTGGTTTAGAGGTAACCTTTAAAGACCTGGAGAAACAAAGGACTGGTTTAGAGGTAACCTTTAAAGACCTGGAGAAACAAAGGACTGGTTTAGGGGTAACCTTTAAAGACCTGGAGAAACAAAGGACTGGTTTAGAGGTAACCTTTAAAGACCTGCTGGGGAAACAAAGGACTGGTTTAGAGGTAACCTTTAAAGACCTGCTGGGGAAACAAAGGACTGGTTTAGAGGTAACCTTTATAGACCTGGGGAAACAAAGGACTGGTTTAGAGGTAACCTTTATAGACCTGGGGAAACAAAGGACTGGTTTAGAGGTAACCTTTAAAGACCTGCTGGAGAAACAAAGGACTGGTTTAGAGGTAACCTTTAAAGACCTGCTGGAGAAACAAAGGACTGGTTTAGAGGTAACCTTTAAAGACCTGGAGAAACAAAGGACTGGTTTAGAGGTAACCTTTAAAGACCTGGAGAAACAAAGGACTGGTTTAGAGGTAACCTTTAAAGACCTGCTGGGGAAACAAAGGACTGGTTTAGAGGTAACCTTTAAAGACCTGCTGGGGAAACAAAGGACTGGTTTAGAGGTAACCTTTAAAGACCTGCTGGAGAAACAAAGGACTGGTTTAGAGGTAACCTTTAAAGACCTGCTGGGGAAACAAAGGACTGGTTTAGAGGTAACCTTTAAAGACCTGGAGAAACAAAGGACTGGTTTAGAGGTAACCTTTAAAGACCTGCTGGGGAAACAAAGGACTGGTTTAGAGGTAACCTTTAAAGACCTGCTGGGGAAACAAAGGACTGGTTTAGAGGTAACCTTTAAAAACCTGCTGGAGAAACAAAGGCCTGGTTTAGGGGTAACCTTTAAAGACCTGGAGAAACAAAGGACTGGTTTAGAGGTAACCTTTAAAGACCTGCTGGAGAAACAAAGGACTGGTTTAGAGGTAACCTTTAAAGACCTGGAGAAACAAAGGACTGGTTTAGAGGTAACTTTTAAAGACCTGGAGAAACAAAGGACTGGTTTAGAGGTAACCTTTAAAGACCTGCTGGGGAAACAAAGGACTGGTTTAGAGGTAACCTTTAAAGACCTGCTGGGGAAACAAAGGACTGGTTTAGAGGTAACCTTTAAAGACCTGTTGGAGAAACAAAGGACTGGTTTAGAGGTAACCTTTAAAGACCTGGAGAAACAAAGGACTGGTTTAGAGGTAACCTTTATAGACCTGGGGAAACAAAGGACTGGTTTAGAGGTAACCTTTAAAGACCTGCTGGAGAAACAAAGGACTGGTTTAGAGGTAACCTTTAAAGACCTGCTGGGGAAACAAAGGACTGGTTTAGAGGTAACCTTTAAAGACCTGCTGGGGAAACAAAGGACTGGTTTAGAGGTAACCTTTAAAGACCTGCTGGGGAAACAAAGGACTGGTTTAGAGGTAACCTTTAAAGACCTGATGGGGAAACAAAGGGCTGGTTTAGAGGTAACCTTTAAAGACCTGGGGAAACAAAGGACTGGTTTAGAGGTAACCTTTAAAAAGCTGCTGGAGAAACAAAGGACTGGTTTAGAGATAACCTTTAAAGACCTGGAGAATAAAAAAGGACTGGTTTAGAGGTAACCTTTAAAGACCTGGAGAAACAAAGGACTGGTTTAGGGGTAACATTTAGAGACCTGGAGGAACAAAGGACTGGTTTAGAGGTAACCTTTAAAGATCTGGAGAAACAAAGGACTGGTTTAGAGGTAACCTTTAAAGACCTGCTGGGGAAACAAAGGACTGGTTTAGAGGTAACCTTTAAAGACCTGCTGGAGAAACAAAGGACTGGTTTAGAGGTAACCTTTAAAGACCTGCTGGGGAAACAAAGGACTGGTTTAGAGGTAACCTTTAGAGACCTGGGGAAACAAAGGACTGGTTTAGAGGTAACCTTTAAAGACCTGCTGGGGAAACAAAGGACTGGTTTAGAGGTAACCTTTAAAGACCTGGAGAAACAAGGGACTGATTTAGAGGTAACCTTTAAAGACCTGGAGAAACAAATGACTGGTTTAGAGGTAACCTTTAAAGACCTGGAGAAACAAAGGACTGGTTTAGAGGTAACCTTTAAAGACCTGGAGAAACAAAGGACTGGTTTAGAGGTAACCTTTAAAGACCTGCTGGGGAAACAAAGGACTGGTTTAGAGGTAACCTTTAAAGACCTGCTGGGGAAACAAAGGACTGGTTTAGAGGTAACCTTTAAAGACCTGCTGGGGAAAAAAAGGACTGGTTTAGAGGTAACCTTTAAAGACCTGCTGGGGAAACAAAGGACTGGTTTAGAGGTAACCTTTAAAGAGGTAACCTTTAAAGACCTGCTGGAGAAACAAAGGACTGTTTTAGAGGTATCCTTTAAAGACCTGCTGGAGAAACAAAGGACTGGTTTAGAGGTAACCTTTAAAGACCTGGAGAAACAAAGGACTGGTTTAGAGGTAACCTTTAAAGACCTGGGGAAACAAAGGACTGGTTTAGAGGTAACCTTTAAAGACCTGGAGAAACAAAGGACTGGTTTAGAGGTAACCTTTAAAGACCTGGGGAAACAAAGGACTGGTTTAGAGGTAACATTTAAAGACCTGGAGAAACAAAGGACTGGTTTAGAGGTAATCTTTAAAGACCTGGAGAAACAAAGGACTGGTTTAGAGGTAACCTTTAAAGACCTGCTTGGGAAACAAAGGACTGGTTTAGAGGTAACCTTTAAAGACCTGCTGGGGAAACAAAGGACTGGTTTAGAGGTAACCTTTAAAGACCTGCTGGAGAAACAAAGGACTGGTTTAGAGGTAACCTTTAAAGACCTGCTGGGGAAACAAAGGACTGGTTTAGAGGTAACCTTTAAAGACCTGGAGAAACAAAGGACTGGTTTAGAGGTAACCTTTAAAGACCTGGAGAAACAAAGGACTGGTTTAGAGGTAACCTTTAAAGACCTGGGGAAACAAAGGACTGGTTTAGAGGTAACATTTAAAGACCTGGAGAAACAAAGGACTGGTTTAGAGGTAATCTTTAAAGACCTGGAGAAACAAAGGACTGGTTTAGAGGTAACCTTTAAAGACCTGCTTGGGAAACAAAGGACTGGTTTAGAGGTAACCTTTAAAGACCTGCTGGGGAAACAAAGGACTGGTTTAGAGGTAACCTTTAAAGACCTGCTGGAGAAACAAAGGACTGGTTTAGAGGTAACCTTTAAAGACCTGCTGGGGAAACAAAGGACTGGTTTAGAGGTAACCTTTAAAGACCTGGAGAAACAAAGGACTGGTTTAGAGGTAACCTTTAAAGACCTGCTGGAGAAACAAAGGACTGGTTTAGAGGTAACCTTTAAAGACCTGCTGGAGAAACAAAGGACTGGTTTAGAGGTAACCTTTAAAGACCTGCTGGAGAAACAAAGGACTGGTTTAGAGGTAACCTTTAAAGACCTGGAGAAACAAAGGACTGGTTTAGAGGTAACCTTTAAAGACCTGGAGAAAGAAAGGACTGGTTTAGAGGTAACCTTTAAAGACCTGGAGAAACAAAGGACTGGTTTAGAGGTAACCTTTAAAGACCTGGGGAAACAAAGGACTGGTTTAGAGGTAACCTTTAAAGACCTGGAGAAACAAAGGACTGGTTTAGAGGTAACCTTTAAAGACCTGCTGGGGAAACAAAGGACTGGTTTAGAGGTAACCTTTAAAGACCTGGAGAAACAAAGGACTGGTTTAGAGGTAACCTTTAAAGACCTGGAGAAACAAAGGACTGGTTTAGAGGTAATCTTTAAAGACCTGGAGAAACAAAGGACTGGTTTAGAGGTAACCTTTAAAGACCTGCTGGGGAAACAAAGGACTGGTTTAGAGGTAACCTTTAAAGACCTGGAGAAACAAAGGACTGGTTTAGAGGTAACCTTTAAAGACCTGGAGAAACAAAGGACTGGTTTAGAGGTAACCTTTAAAGACCTGGAGAAACAAAGGACTGGTTTAGAGGTAACCTTTAAAGACCTGCTGGAGAAACAAAGGACTGGTTTAGAGGTAACCTTTAAAGACCTGGAGAAACAAAGGACTGGTTTAGAGGTAACCTTTAAAGACCTGCTGGGGAAACAAAGGACTGGTTTAGAGGTAACCTTTAGAGACCTGGGGAAACAAAGGACTGGTTTAGAGGTAACCTTTAAAGACCTGCTGGGGAAACAAAGGACTGGTTTAGAGGTAACCTTTAAAGACCTGGAGAAACAAGGGACTGATTTAGAGGTAACCTTTAAAGACCTGGAGAAACAAATGACTGGTTTAGAGGTAACCTTTAAAGACCTGGAGAAACAAAGGACTGGTTTAGAGGTAACCTTTAAAGACCTGGAGAAACAAAGGACTGGTTTAGAGGTAACCTTTAAAGACCTGCTGGGGAAACAAAGGACTGGTTTAGAGGTAACATTTAAAGACCTGCTGGGGAAACAAAGGACTGGTTTAGAGGTAACCTTTAAAGACCTGCTGGGGAAACAAAGGACTGGTTTAGAGGTAACCTTTAAAGACCTGCTGGGGAAACAAAGGACTGGTTTAGAGGTAACCTTTAAAGACCTGCTGGAGAAACAAAGGACTGTTTTAGAGGTATCCTTTAAAGACCTGCTGGAGAAACAAAGGACTGGTTTAGAGGTAACCTTTAAAGACCTGGAGAAACAAAGGACTGGTTTAGAGGTAACCTTTAAAGACCTGGGGAAACAAAGGACTGGTTTAGAGGTAACCTTTAAAGACCTGGAGAAACAAAGGACTGGTTTAGAGGTAACCTTTAAAGACCTGGGGAAACAAAGGACTGGTTTAGAGGTAACATTTAAAGACCTGGAGAAACAAAGGACTGGTTTAGAGGTAACCTTTAAAGACCTGGAGAAACAAAGGACTGGTTTAGAGGTAACCTTTAAAGACCTGGAGAAACAAAGGACTGGTTTAGAGGTAACCTTTAAAGACCTGGAGAAACAAAGGACTGGTTTAGAGGTAACCTTTAAAGATCTGCTGGGGAAACAAAGGACTGGTTTAGAGGTAACCTTTAAAGACCTGCTGGGGAAACAAAGGACTGGTTTAGAGGTAAGCTTTAAAGACCTGGAGAAACAAAGGACTGGTTTAGAGGTAACCTTTAAAGACCTGCTGGAGAAACAAAGGACTGGTTTAGAGGTAACCTTTAAAGACCTGCTGGGGAAACAAAGGACTGGTTTAGAGGTAACCTTTAAAGACCTGGAGAAACAAAGGACTGGTTTAGAGGTAACCTTTAAAGACCTGGAGAAACAAAGGAGTGGTTTAGAGGTAACCTTTAAAGACCTGCTGGAGAAACAAAGGACTGGTTTAGAGGTAACCTTTAAAGACCTGGAGAAACAAAGGACTGGTTTAGAGGTAACCTTTAAAGACCTGCTGGGGAAACAAAGGACTGGTTTAGAGGTAACCTTTAAAGACCTGGAGAAACAAAGGACTGGTTTAGAGGTAACCTTTAAAGACCTGGAGAAACAAAGGACTGGTTTAGAGGTAACCTTTAAAGACCTGGAGGAACAAAGGACTGGTTTAGAGGTAACCTTTAAAGACCTGGAGGAACAAAGGACTGGTTTAGAGGTAACCTTTAAAGACCTGGAGGAACAAAGGACTGGTTTAGAGGTAACCTTTAAAGACCTGGAGGAACAAAGGACTGGTTTAGAGGTAACCTTTAAAGACCTGGAGGAACAAAGGACTGGTTTAGAGGTAACCTTTAAAGACCTGGAGGAACAAAGGACTGGTTTAGAGGTAACCTTTAAAGACCTGCTGGGGAAACAAAGGACTGGTTTAGAGGTAACCTTTAAAGACCTGCTGGGGAAACAAAGGACTGGTTTAGAGGTAACCTTTAAAGACCTGGAGAAACAAAGGACTGGTTTAGAGGTAACCTTTAAAGACCTGCTGGGGAAACAAAGGACTGGTTTAGAGGTAACCTTTAAAGACCTGCTGGGGAAACAAAGGACTGGTTTAGAGGTAACCTTTAAAGACCTGGAGAAACAAAGGACTGGTTTAGAGGTAACCTTTAAAGACCTGGAGGAACAAAGGACTGGTTTAGAGGTAACCCTTAAAGACCTGGAGAAACAAAGGACTGGTTTAGAGGTAACCTTTAAAGACCTGGAGAAACAAAGGACTGGTTTAGAGGTAACCTTTAAAGACCTGCTGGGGAAACAAAGGACTGGTTTAGAGGTAACCTTTAAAGACCTGCTGGGGAAACAAAGGACTGGTTTAGAGGTAACCTTTAAAGACCTGGAGGAACAAAGGACTGGTTTAGAGGTAACCTTTAAAGACCTGGAGAAACAAAGGACTGGTTTAGAGGTAACCTTTAAAGACCTGGAGAAACAAAGGACTGGTTTAGAGGTAACCTTTAAAGACCTGGGGAAACAAAGGACTGGTTTAGCGGTAACCTTTAAAGACCTGGGGAAACAAAGGACTGGTTTAGAGGTAACCTTTAAAGACCTGGAGAAACAAAGGACTGGTTTAGAGGTAACCTTTAAAGACCTGCTGGGGAAACAAAGGACTTGTTTAGAGGTAACCTTTAAAGACCTGGAGAAACAAAGGACTGGTTTAGAGGTAACCTTTAAAGACCTGGAGAAACAAAGGACTGGTTTAGAGGTAACCTTTAAAGACCTGGAGAAACAAAGGACTGGTTTAGAGGTAACCTTTAAAGACCTGCTGGGGAAACAAAGGACTGGTTTAGAGGTAACCTTTAAAGACCTGGAGAAACAAAGGACTGGTTTAGAGGTAACCTTTAAAGACCTGGGGAAACAAAGGACTGGTTTAGAGGTAACCTTTATAGACCTGGGGAAACAAAGGACTGGTTTAGAGGTAACCTTTAAAGACCTGGAGAAACAAAGGACTGGTTTAGAGGTAACCTTTAAAGACCTGCTGGGGAAACAAAGGACTGGTTTAGAGGTAACCTTTAAAGACCTGGAGAAACAAAGGACTGGTTTAGAGGTAACCTTTAAAGACCTGCTGGGAAAACAAAGGACTGGTTTAGAGGTAACCTTTAAAGACCTGCTGGGAAAACAAAGGACTGGTTTAGAGGTAACCTTTAAAGACCTGCTGGAGAAACAAAGGACTGGTTTAGAGGTAACCTTTAAAGACCTGCTGGGGAAACAAAGGACTGGTTTAGAGGTAACCTTTAAAGACCTGGAGAAACAAAGGACTGGTTTAGAGGTAACCTTTAAAGACCTGGAGAAACAAAGGACTGGTTTAGAGGTAACCTTTAAAGACCTGGAGAAACAAAGGACTGGTTTAGAGGTAACCTTTAAAGACCTGGAGGAACAAAGGACTGGTTTAGAGGTAACCTTTAAAGACCTGCTGGGGAAACAAAGGACTGGTTTAGAGGTAAGTTATGTTAAAGAACATCATGGGCAGAAGATCCAGAGCTCCAGACCTTTAATGTCTATCCAACTACAGATGAAGTGCAAACTAAATGTAAGATTTATTTGACCTAAAACCCTGAAGAAAGCTAAAAATGGACCAAAACACGTTGCGTTTGACTCAACAATAAAGCACTTTCATTAACGTCCACCGTTCTCCAAGAGTTGCTGAATTTCCTCTTTACTTCAGACTATTCGACCCCACATGATTCCATCTTTCTCTGTTATTTTGCAATCAGCCTTGGAACTGGCATCAACGAATCAAATGTCCACTTCCTCTCACTAAGTCCAGCAGGATGAGCTAATTAAAGCGTAGCCTTAGTGCTGTTGGAGTCTGACTGACTGGTGTGTTTTCTCATCCCTAAAAGAAACATCGACAGCCTCCTGCGACGGGTCTTGACATGTTAGCTGATGGGGAGCGTTATCGACTTAGTGAAAGGAGACATGTTAGCTGATGAGAGAGTGAGAGAGAGACAGAGAGAGAGAGAGACAGAGAGAGAGAGAGAGAGACAGAGAGAGAGAGAGAGTGAGAGAGAGAGAGAGAGAGAGAGACAGAGAGAGAGAGAGAGAGACAGAGACAGAGAGACACAGAGAGAGAGAGAGACAGAGAGAGAGACAGAGAGAGAGACAGAGAGAGAGACAGAGAGAGAGACAGAGAGAGACAGAGAGACAGAGAGACAGAGAGAGAGACAGAGAGAGACAGAGAGAGACAGAGAGAGAGAGAGAGAGAGACAGACACAGAGAAAAAGAGAGAGAGAGAAAGAGAGAGACAGACAGAGTGTTGATTTCAAAAAAGCCTTTGACTCAATTTGGCATGAGGGTCTGCTATACAAACTGATGGAAAGTGGTGTTGGGGGTAAAACATACGACATTATAAAATCCATGTACACAAACAACAAGTGTGCGGTTAAAATTGGCAAAAAACACACACATTTCTTCACACAGGGTCGTGGGGTGAGACAGGGATGCAGCTTAAGCCCCACCCTCTTTAACATATATATCAACCAATTGGCGCGGGCACTAGAAAAGTCTGCAGCACCCGGCCTCACCCTACTAGAATCCGAAGTCAAATGTCTGCTGTTTGCTGATGATCTGGTGCTTCTGTCACCAACCAAGGAGTGCCTACAGCAGCACCTAGATCTTATGCACAGATTCTGTCAGACCTGGGCCCTGACAGTAAATTGCAGTAAGACCAAAATAATGGTGTTGCCCTAGAGCACACAAAAAACGATACATACCTTGGCCTAAACATCAGCGCCACAGGTAACATCCACAAAGCTGTGAACGATCTGAGAGACAAGGCAAGAAGGGCATTCTATGCCATCAAAAGGAACATAAATTTCAACATACCAATTAGGATTTGGCTAAAAATACTTGAATCAGTCATAGAGCCCATTGCCCTTTATGGTTGTGAGGTCTGGGGTCCGCTCACCAACCAAGACTTCACAAAATGGGACAAACACTAAATTGAGACTCTGCACGCAGAATTCTGCAAAAATATCCTCCGTGTACAACATAGAACACCAAATTAATGCATGCAGAGCAGAATTAGGTTGATACCCACTAATTATCAAAATCCAGAAAAGAGCCGTTAAATTCTATAACCACCTAAAAGGAAGTGATTCCCAAACCTTCCATAACAAAGCCATCACCTACAGAGAGATGAACCTGGAGAAGAGTCCTCTAAGCAAGCTGGTCCTGAGCACAATTAGACCCAACCAAATCACGAGAATTAACAAAAAAAACAGAGCAAACTAGAATGTTATTCGGCCCTAAACAGAGAGTACACAGCGGCAGAATACCTGACCACTGTGACTGACCCAAAATTAAGGAAAGCTTTGACTATGTACAAACTCAGTGAGCATAGCCTTGCTATTGAGAAAGGCCACCGTAGGCAGACATGGCTCTCAAGAGAAGACAGGCTATGTGCACACTGCCCACAAAATGAGGTGGAAACTGAGCTGCACTTCCTAACCTCCTGCCCAATGTATGACCATATTAGAGAGACATATTTCCCTCAGATTACACAGATCCACAAAGAATTTCAAAACAAATCCAATTTTGATAAACTCCCATATCTACTGGGTGAAATTCCACAGTGTGCCATCACAGCAGCGAGATTTGTGACCTGTTGCCACGAGAAAAAGGGCAACCAGTGAAGAACAAACACCATTGTAAATACAACCCATATTTATGCTTATTTATTTTATCTTGTGTCCTTTAACCATTTGTACATTGTTAAAACACTGTATATATATAATATGACATTTGTAATGTCTTTATTGTTTTGAAACTTCTGTATGCGTAATGTTTACTGTTAATTTTTATTGTTTATTTCACTTTATATATTATCTACCTCACTTGCTTTGGCAATGTTAACACATGTTTCCCATGCCAATAAAGCCCTTGAATTGAATTGAGAGAGAGACAGACAGAGAGAGAGAGAAACAGACAGACAGAGAGAGAAACAGACAGACAGACGAGGAGAGAGTTTAAGAGCCACAGAGCCACAGAGAGAAAGAGAGAGGTACTGTAGAGGGAAAGGGAGAAGTAGAGGGAGAGCAGGGCATGAATGGGTTACTGTTGTCCTGGTGACTGTTGACATAGGAAGCAGACAACACGTCGACATCTGGCTGACGGAGCGTTTCAAAGTACCATGTCCACTGGGGGACAACATCAGCGAGAGAGAAGGAGAGAGGGAGGAAAGGAGAGAGGGAGGAAAGGAGAGAGAGAGGAGAAGGAGAGAGAGAGAGAGAGAGAGAGAGGGAGGAGAAGGAGAGAGGGAGGAAAGGAGAGAGAGAGGAAAGGAGAGAGAGAGAGAGAGAGAGGGAGGAGAAGGAGAGAGGGAGGAAAGGAGAGAGAGAGGAAAGGAGAGAGAGAGGAAAAAGAGAGAGAGAGAGAGAGAGAGAGAGAGAGGGAGGAGAAGGAGAGAGGGAGGAAAGGGAGAGAGAGAGGAAAGGAGAGAGAGAGGGAGGAGAAGGAGAGAGAGAGGAAAGGAGAGAGAGAGGAAAGAGAGAGAGGGAAAGAGAGAGGGAGGAAAGGAGAGAGAGAGAGGAAAGGAGAGAGAGGAGGTGAGGGAGGAAAGGAGAGAGAGAAGAGAAGGAGAGAGGGAGGAAAGGGGAGAGAGGGAGGAAAGGAGAGAGAGGAAAGGGAGAGAGAGAGGAGAAGGAGAGATGGAGGAAAGGAGAGAGAGAGGAAAGGAGAGAGAGAGGAAAGGAGAGAGAGAGGAGAAGGAGAGGGAGGAAAGGATGGAGAGGAGAAGGAGAGGGAGGAAAGAAGAGAGGGAGGAAAGGAGAGAGGGAGGAAATGAGAGAGAGAGGAAAGGAGAGAGGGAGGAAAGGAGAGAGAGGGGAAAGGAGGGAGGAAAGGAGAGAGGGAGGAAAGGAGAGAGAGAGGAGAAGGAGAGATGGAGGAAAGGAGAGAGAGAGGAAAGGAGAGAGAGAGGAAAGGAGAGAGAGAGGAGAAGGAGAGGGAGGAAAGGATGGAGAGGAGAAGGAGAGGGAGGGAAGAAGAGAGGGAGGAAAGGAGAGAGGGAGGAAAGGAGAGAGAGAGGAGAAGGAGAGGGAGGAAAGGAGAGAGGGAGGAAAGGAGAGGGAGGAAAGGAGAGAGAGAGGAAAGGAGGAAAGGAGAGAGAGAGGAAAGGAGAGAGGGAGGAGAAGGAGAGAGAGAGGAAAGGAGGGAGGAAAGGAGAGAGGAAAGGAGAGAGAGAGGAGAAGGAGAGGGAGGAAAGGAGAGAGGGAGGGAGGAGAGAGGGAGGAGAAGGAGAGAGGGAGGAGAAGGAGAGAGGGAGGAAAGGAGAGAGGGAGGAGAAGGAGAGAGGGAGGAAAGGAGGGAGGGAGGAAAGGAGAGAGAGAGGAAAGGAGAGAGAGGAAAGGAGAGAGGGAGGAAAGGAGAAAAGGAGAGAGAGAGGAAAGGAGAGAGGGAGGAAAGGAGAGAGAGAGGAAAGGAGAGAGGGAGGAAAGGAGAGAGAGGAAAGGAGAGAGGGAGGAAAGGAGAGAAGGAGGAAAGGAGAGAGAGGAGAAGGAGAAGGAGGAAAGGAGAGGGAGGAAAGGAGAGAGGGAGGAGAAGGAGAGGGGGGAAAGGAGGGAGAGAGGAGAAGGAGAGGGATGAAAGGAGAGAGAGGAGGTGAGGGAGGAAAGGAGGGAGAGAGGAGGTGAGGGAGCAAAGGAGGGAGAGAGGAGGAGGGAAGGATTGAGGAAAGGAGGGAGGGGATCACCGTCACTGACCAGGACAAGTCAGTGACCTCGCATCCTGGCTTCCACTACGTGAGAGACTCCTGGAATTGCCCAGAGTGTGTGTGTGTGTGTGTGTGTGTGTGTGTGTGTGTGTGTGTGTGTGTGTGTGTGTGTGTGTGCACGCTGGAAGGGGTTTGCAGGTTTTCAAAGAACTTGGCAAACTGAGCACATCATTCCAGGCCCCCCCCAAGCCCCCCACCTCTCTTCACCTCTGCTGGGTGCTACACCAGACAGAAATCTAACAAAGGGACTTCTCTTGCTTTGTGCAAACAGGAAAATGATTGCATTGCTATGGTCTCGGATGGTCGCACAGCATGGTAACATGAAGTCTCTCCCGTCTTAGATTACTCAAACTCCTTGCCAGGAGTCTTCTAAACCTCTCGTTGTCCAAAAAAAACATTTTGATTTCGGAAGGAAAGACCCAGGGAAGAGCGAGAGATTGATAATCTGTCTGGCCAGGTGAGGGCAGCACTCAGACAGGGAACAGCATGGCTGTCTGGTCAGGTGAGGGCAGCACTCAGACAGGGAACAGCATGGCTGTCTGGCCAGGTGAGGGCAGCACTGAGACAGGGAACAGCATGGCTGTCTGGCCAGGTGAGGGCAGCACTGAGACAGGGAACAGCATGGCTGTCTGGCCAGGTGAGGGCAGCACTGAGACAGGGAACAGCATGGCTGTCTGGTCAGGTGAGGGCAGCACTGAGACAGGGAACAGCATGGCTGTCTGGTCAGGTGAGGGCAGCACTGAGACAGGGAACAGCATGGCTGTCTGGCCAGGTGAGGGCAGCACTGAGACAGGGAACAGCATGGCTGTCTGGCCAGGTGAGGGCAGCACTGAGACAGGGAACAGCATGGCTGTCTGGCCAGGTGAGGGCAGCACTGAGACAGGGAACAGCATGGCTGTCTGGTCAGGTGAGGGCAGCACTGAGAAAGGGAACAGCATGGCTGTCTGGTCAGGTGAGGGCAGCACTGAGACAGGGAACAGCATGGCTGTCTGGCCAGGTGAGGGCAGCACTGAGACAGGGAACACGTAGTGTTCTCTACGTAGTGCACTACTTTTGACCAGGACCATAGGGCTCTGTTCCTTACGTAGTGCACTACTTTAGACCAGGACCATAGGGCTCCGTTCCCTACGTAGTGCACTACTTTAGACCAGGACCATAGGGCTCTGTTCCTTACGTAGTGCACTACTTTTGACCAGGACCATAGGGCTCCGTTCCCTACGTAGTGCACTACTTTAGACCAGGACCATAGGGCTCCGTTCCCTACGCAGTGTACTACTTTAGACCAGGACCATAGGGCTCCGTTCCCTACGTAGTGCACTACTTTAGACCAGGACCATAGGGCTCCGTTCCCTACGTAGTGCACTACTTTAGACCAGGACCATAGGGCTCCGTTCCCTACGTAGTGCACTACTTTAGACCAGGACCATAGGGCTCCGTTCCCTACGTAGTGCACTACTTTAGACCAGGACCATAGGGCTCCGTTCCCTACGTAGTGCACTACTTTAGACCAGGACCATAGGGCTCCGTTCCCTACGTAGTGCACTACTTTAGACCAGGACCATAGGGCTCCGTTCCCTACGTAGTGCACTACTTTAGACCAGGACCATAGGGCTCTGTTCCCTACGTAGTGCACTACTTTAGACCAGGACCATAGGGCTCTGTTCCCTACGTAGTGCACTACTTTAGACCAGGACCATAGGGCTCTGTGGTCTGGAAACGGTATGGTTCTCCCTCCAGTTAGGATCCGTTGCCAGGGGGAACAGCATGCTGAAGCTACCCAGACTCCTCTACTCCAAGCTGGGCATGCTGACACACTGGTTCTCCCTCCAGTTAGGATCCGTTGCCAGGGGGAACAGCATGCTGAAGCTACCCAGACTCCTCTACTCCAAGCTGGGCATGCTGACACACTGGTTCTCCCTCCAGTTAGGATCCGTTGCCAGGGGGAACAGCATGCTGAAGCTACCCAGACTCCTCTACTCCAAGCTGGGCATGCTGACACACTGGTTCTCCCTCCAGTTAGGATCCGTTGCCAGGGGAACAGCATGCTGAAGCTACCCAGACTCCTCTACTCCAAGCTGGGCATGCTGACACACTGGTTCTCCCTCCAGTTAGGATCCGTTGCCAGGGGGAACAGCATGCTGAAGCTACCCAGACTCCTCTACTCCAAGCTGGGCATGCTGACACACTGGTTCTCCCATCTGTCCTGTGTTCCTCCATCTCTAGACGGAGAGAGTGTGCCAGCAAACATACATTTTCATATTTCATTTAGGCTAAGGTACACATTCTCTACAGATTACACAGCTTCTCCCGTATTTGAATATATTTAAAATATATTGAATGTTCAAACACTAAAAACACATCTACCAAATAGTCCTACCACCACGAAACAATGTAAACAGGGAAACCTTTTCCTACCTAATCACAAGGCTGCTGCTGTAATACCTCCTTGACGGTGTGTGTGTGTGTGTGTGTGTGTGTGTGTGTGTGTGTGTGTGTGTGTGTGTGTGTGTGTGTGTGTGTGTGTGTGTGTACACATGGCCACAAGGTTGTATGTAGGTGGGTGGGTACGTACTAAAATTGGCCATTCTTGCCTGTAGTTGTCTAAGAGACAGAAAATTGAATTTATCTGTAATGGTTTTCAACATGTGAGTGAGTGAGTGAGTGAGTGAGTGAGTGTGAGAGTGTGAGAGTGAGTGTGAGAGTGTGAGAGTGAGTGAGTGAGTGTGAGAGTGTGAGAGTGAGAGTGAGTGAGTGAGTGAGTGAGTGAGTGAGTGTGAGAGTGTGAGAGTGAGTGAGTGAGTGTGAGAGACAGAGATGTTTATTTTCTCTCCTTGGAACCATTTTGCAGGGGGGAGGGAGTAGGGGGGGGGTAGTGGGGTAGTAGTCTTGGCAACACCCCTCTACCCTTGCTGGTAAAAAAAAACAAACGAGGAAGCATGTGACTACAGTTCGTATTTCTCTATGGGCCTTCCTCCAACCCACTGTTGAACCAGTCTCTCTCTCTCCTGGGTTACATCCAAAATGGCACCCTAGTCCCTATGTAGGGAATAGAGTCTAAAGTAGTGCACTATATAGGGAATAGGGTCTAAAGTAGTGCCCTATATAAGGAATATGGTCTAAAGTAGTGCACTATGTAGGGAATAGGGTGCCATTTGGGATGCAGCCTAGGTCACGTGCTCAGAACTGTCCTATTCCCTCTCCCAGGACCCTATCACCCCCTTTTATAGGACCAGATGGTAGCCCTAATGCATTTGGCTGATTTGGGATCAGGTTTTTGTCACTGTCTCCATTGATTCATGTTAGGTTGGTTTTGCTGTTGCTGGTTCAGGGTCAGTACTGACAAGCTCCAGCTCGAGACTGACAAGCTCGTGTGCGTGCGTGCGCGTGCATGCGCGTGTGTGTATGTGTGTGTGTGTGTGTGTGTGATATGTGTGTGTGTGTAGATATTTGTGTGTGTGTGTGTGTGTGTAGATATGTGTGTGTGTGTGTAGATATGTGTGTGTGTGTGTGTGTGTGTGTAGATATGTGTGTGTGTGTAGATATGTGTGTGTGTGTGTGGCCTTCAGTAGATATGTGCCATAAGGAGATTAGGACGATAAATCATAACTCTATCCCCCGTGAACAGAGACACTAGCAGAGCTCCACTTATCTGTCATCCATGCTCCTGGATAATCACACGCACACACACACACGCACACACGCACGCACACGCACGCACCAGCCAGAGTGGGGGGTAGTTCTGAGTAGCTAGACATGGAAGCCAGAGTGGGGGGTAGTTCTGAGTAGCTAGACGTGGCAGCCAGAGTGGGGGGTAGTTCTGAGTAGCTAGACGTGGAAGACAGAGTGGGGTTAGTTCTGAGTAGCTAGACGTGGAAGCCAGAGTGGGGGTAGTTCTGAGTAGCTAGACACATGGAAGCCAGAGTGGGGGTAGTTCTGAGTAGACATGGAAGCCAGAGACATGGCAGCCAGAGTGGGGGTAGTTCTGAGTAGCTAGACATGGAAGCCAGAGTGGGGTTAGTTCTGAGTAGCTAGACATGGCAGCCAGAGTGGGGGTAGTTCTGAGTAGCTAGACGTGGCAGACAGAGTGGGAGGTAGTTCTGAGTAGCTAGACGTGGAAGCCAGAGTGGGGGTGATTCTGAGTAGCTAGACGTGGAAGCCAGAGTGGGGGTAGTTCTGAGTAGCTAGACATGGCAGACAGAGTGGGGGTAGTTCTGAGTAGCTAGACATGGAAGCCAGAGTGGGGGTAGTTCTGAGTAGCTAGACGTGGTAGCCAGAGTGGGGGTAGTTCTGAGTAGCTAGTCATGGCAGCCAGAGTGGGGGGTAGTTCTGAGTAGCTAGACGTGGCAGCCAGAGTGGGGGGTAGTTCTGAGTAGCTAGACATGGAAGCCAGAGTGGGGGGTGATTCTGAGTAGCTAGACATGGAAGACAGAGTGGGGTTAGTTCTGAGTAGCTAGACATGGAAGCCAGAGTGGGGGTAGTTCTGAGTAGCTAGACGTGGAAGCCAGAGTGGGGGATAGTTCTGAGTAGCTAGACATGGAAGCCAGAGTGGGGGTAGTTCTGAGTAGCTAGACGTGGAAGCCAGAGTGGGGGTAGTTCTGAGTAGCTAGACATGGAAGCCAGAGTGGGGGTAGTTCTGAGTAGCTAGACGTGGAAGCCAGAGTGGGGGTAGTTCTGAGTAGCTAGACGTGGCAGCCAGAGTGGGGGTAGTTCTGAGTAGCTAGACGTGGCAGCCAGAGTGGGGGTAGTTCTGAGTAGCTAGAGGTGGCAGCCAGAGTGGGGGTAGTTCTGAGTAGCTAGACGAGGAAGCCAGAGTGGGGGTAGTTCTGAGTAGCTAGACGAGGAAGCCAGAGTGGGGGGTAGTTCTGAGTAGCTAGACGTGGCAGCCAGAGTGGGGGGTAGTTCTGAGTAGCAAGACGAGGAAGCCAGTGTGGGGGGTAGTTCTGAGTAGCTAGACGTGGCAGCCAGAGTGGGGGGTAGTTCTGAGTAGCTAGACGTGGCAGCCAGAGAGGGGGGTAGTTCTGAGTAGCTAGACAAGGAAGCCAGAGTGGGGGGTAGTTCTGAGTAGCTAGACGTGGCAGACAGGCAGCTGTAACAACCTCCCTTTCTGAACATGGTTTTACACTAGAACACAACACTGTCTGCTTTTCCATATGTGCTGGAGTGTTACTGTATTTAACGCACCCCCGCTGCCAGGGAGCTCTGAAGGAGGGGCCAGACTCCAGGGCCAGTCACAGGGCTAGAGAGCTGACAGGCCAGACTCCAGGGCCAGTCACAGAGCTGAGAGGCCAGACTCCAGGGCCAGTCACAGGGCTGAGAGGCCAGACTCCAGGGCCAGTCACAGGGCTGAGAGGCCAGACTCCAGGGCCAGTCACAGAGCTGAGAGGCCAGACTCCAGGGCCAGTCACAGGGCTGAGAGGCCAGACTCCAGTCACAGGGCTGAGAGTCACAGGGCTGAGAGGCCAGACTCCAGGGCCAGTCACAGGGCTGAGAGGCCAGAGGCAGAGCAGACAGACCAGGGCCAGTCACAGGGCTGAGAGGCCAGACTCCAGGGCCAGTCAGGGCCAGACTCACAGAGCTGAGAGGCCAGACTCCAGGGCCAGTCACAGGGCTGAGAGGCCAGACTCCAGGGCCAGTCACAGGGCTGAGAGGCCAGACTCCAGGGCCAGTCACAGGGCTGAGAGGCCAGACTCCAGGGCCAGTCACAGGGCTGAGGAGGGCCAGTCACAGACTCCAGGGCCAGACACAGGGCTGAGAGGCCAGACTCCAGGGCCAGTCACAGAGCTGAGAGGCCAGACTCCAGGGCCAGTCACAGGGCTGAGAGGCCAGACTCCAGGGCCAGTCACAGGGCTGAGAGGCCAGACTCCAGGGCCAGTCACAGGGCTGAGAGGCCAGACTCCAGGGCCAGTCACAGGGCTGAGAGGCCAGACTCCAGGGCCAGTCACAGAGCTGAGAGGCCAGACTCCAGGGCCAGTCACAGGCTGAGAGGCCAGACTCCAGGGCCAGTCACAGGGCTGAGAGGCCAGACTCCAGGGCCAGTCACAGGGCTGAGAGGCCAGACTCCAGGGCCAGTCACAGGGCTGAGAGGCCAGACTCCAGGGCCAGTCACAGAGCTGAGAGGCCAGACTCCAGGGCCAGTCACAGGGCTGAGAGGCCAGACTCCAGGGCCAGTCACAGGGCTGAGAGGCCAGACTCCAGGGCCAGTCACAGGGCTGAGAGGCCAGACTCCAGGGCCAGTCACAGGGCTGAGAGGCCAGACTCCAGGGCCAGTCACAGGGCTACAGAGCTGAGAGGCCAGACTCCAGGGCCAGTCACAGGGCTGAGAGGCCAGACTCCAGGGCCAGTCACAGGGCTACAGAGCTGAGAGGCCAGACTCCAGGGCCAGTCACAGGGCTGAGAGGCCAGACTCCAGGGCCAGTCACAGGGCTGACAGGCCAGACTCCAGGGCCAGTCACAGAGCTGACAGGCCAGACTCCAGGGCCAGTCACAGAGCTGACAGGCCAGACTCCAGGGCCAGTCACAGAGCTGACAGGCCAGACTCCAGGGCCAGTCACAGAGCTGACAGGCCAGACTCCAGGGCCAGTCACAGGGCTGACAGGCCAGACTCCAGGGCCAGTCACAGAGCTGACAGGCCAGACTCCAGGGCCAGTCACAGAGCTGACAGGCCAGACTCCAGGGCCAGTCACAGAGCTGACAGGCCAGACTCCAGGGCCAGTCACAGAGCTTACAGGCCAGACTCCAGGGCCAGTCACAGAGCTGACAGGCCAGACTCCAGGGCCAGTCACAGAGCTGAGAGGCCAGACTCCAGGGCCAGTCACAGAGCTGACAGGCCAGACTCCAGGGCCAGTCACAGGGCTGAGTGGCCAGACTCCAGGGCCAGTCACAGGGCTAGAGAGCTGACAGGCCAGACTCCAGGGCCAGTCACAGGGCTGAGAGGCCAGACTCCAGGGCCAGTCACAGGGCTACAGAGCTGACAGGCCAGACTCCAGGGCCAGTCACAGGGCTGAGAGGCCAGGCTCCAGGGCCAGTCACAGGGCTGAGAGGCCAGACTCCAGGGCCAGTCACAGAGCTACAGGACTCTTCTCAAAGCACAGGATGTATGAATCCCAAATGGCACCCTAAACCCTACATAGTGCACTACTTTAGACAAAAGGTCCTGGTCAAAAGTAGTGAACTATACAGGGCAGGGTTAGTCAACACTTACCCTACGAGGTCCTACTGGAATTTATGTTCTACCTGATAATTAATTTCACCCACTTGGTATCCCAGGTCTAAATCAGTCCCTGATTAGAGGGGAACCTGGTGTCCCAGGTCTAAATCAGTCCCTGATTAGAGGGGAACCTGGTGTCCCAGGTCTAAATCAGTCCCTGATTATAGGGGAACAATGACAAAAATGCAGTGGAACTGGCTTGGAGGTCCAGAGTTGAGTTTGAGGGCTATAGGGAATAGGGTGCCATTTGGGACACAGACAGAGCGCACGGCTCCTCTTCTCAAAGCACCACAGGCTTGGCACCAACCGCCCGCCTGCCTGACCCGGCCACGAGCCACCTGGTGTTGCCCTGACCTCAGGCTCCGTGTGGGTGGTGGCTGCTTGACTGCCCTAGCTGAGGTCTGGTAGTGCCCAAATGGCACCCTATTCCTTTATGGGCCCTGGTCAAAGTAGTGCACTATGTAGGGTGTCATTTGGGATGTATCATGGAACTGTTCCCTGGGTGAGGCTGTGCTACACTGGAGCATCTAGAGGGAGTCTCTCCTCCCTCCCTTCCCTCTCTCTTCTCCCTCCCTCCCTTCCCTCTCCTCCCTCCCCTCCCTCTCTCTCTCTTCTCTCTCTCCTCCCTTCTCCATCTCCTCCCTCTCCTCCCTTCCTCCCTCTCCTCCCTTCTCTCTCTTCTCTCTCTCCTCCCTCCCTCCCTTCCCTCTCCTCCCTCCCCTCTTCTCCCTCCCCTCTTCTCCCTCTCCTTCCCTCTTCTCCCTCCCTTTACTCTTCTCCCACTCCTCCATCTCCTCACTCCCTCCCTTCTCCCGCCCTTCTCTCTTCTCCCTCCCTTCTCTCTTCTCCCTCCCTTCTCTCTTCTCCTCCCTTCTCTCTTCTCCCTCCCTCCCTTCCCTCTCCTCCCTCCCCTCCTCTCTCTCTCTTCTCCCTTCTCCATCTCCTCCCTCTCCTCCCTCTTCTCCCTTCTCTCTCTCCTCCCCCTCCCTTCCCTCTCCTCCCTCCCTTCTCCCTCCCTTTCCTCTTCTCCCACTCCTCCCTTCTCCATCTCCTCCCTCTCCCCCTCCCGCCCTTCTCTCTTCTCCCTCCCTTCTCTCTTCTCCCTCCCTTCTCTCTTCTCCCTCCCTTCTCTCTTCTCCCTCCCTTCTCTCTTCTCCCTCTCCTCCCTCCCTTCCCTCTTCTGGACTGGGGGACTGGACAGGGAGACTGGACAGGGAGACTGGACTGGGAGACCGGACTGGGTGACCGGACTGGGAGACCGGACTGGGAGACCGGACTGGGAGACCGGACAGGGGGACCGGACAGGGGGACCGGACTGGGGGACTGGACTGGGGGACTGGACTGGGAGACTGGACAGTGAGACTGGACAGGGAGACTGGACAGGGAGACTGGACTGGGAGACTGGACTGGGAGACTGGACTGGGAGACTGGACTGGGGAATATTATTGAGAGCGACGATGATCCAGTTATGTTTCAGTCACTTGTTCTTTGTTTATTTGTCAGCCTCCAACTGTGGATAGTCGGATACGGTTTTGAGCTTTTATTCTGGACAGACCTCTCTGTTCTGGTAGATTTCCAGAGAGAACAGAGGTGGGGGGAAAACAGAGTTAGACAAGCCTCTGGCTCAGTTTCCACAATGCTGCGCCTCTCGAAGAGAAGATCTGTAGCACGCGAGGCAGCCGGGAAAACCTGGACCAGATCCAGCCTCAGATCCACCAGTCACAGTCCACTGCCAGGATTTATACATTACAACCCCCAGCTAGTGTGTGGCTGGTGGAATGTAATATTCTTATTCCACGTCTGTGTGAATATTTAGAAAGTGATCCGTTTACCCAGTCTGCATGGTGAGCTTCCACTCCAGGCGATTTCATCAAACTCTAGTTGTCATTCCTGAGAAGTGATGAGTGAATAGGAATCAAGGGCTAAGATATTATACCCCGAGGCCAGGAATCAAGGGCTGAGATATTATACCCCGAGGCCAGGAATCAAGGGCAGAGATATTATACCCCGAGGCCAGGAATCAAGGGCTGAGATATTATACCTCAGGCCAGGAATCAAGGGCTGAGATATTTACCCCGAGGCCAGGAATCAAGGGCTGAGATATTTACCCCGAGGCCAGGAATCAAGGGCTGAGATATTATACCCTGAGGCCAGGAATCAAGGGCTGAGATATTTACCCCGAGGCCAGTAATCAAGGGCTGAGATATTACACCCCAAGGCCAGGAATCAAGGGCTGAGATATTTACCCCGAGGCCAGGAATCAAGGGCTGAGATATTATATCCCGAGGCCAGGAATCAAGGGCTGAGATATTATACCCCGAGGCCAGGAATCAAGGGCTGAGATATTATACCCAGAGGCCAGGAATCAAGGGCTGAGATATTATACCCCGAGGCCAGGAATCAAGGGCTAAGATATTATACCCCGAGGCCAGTAATCAAGGGCTGAGATATTATGCCCCGAGGCCAGGAATCAAGGGCAGAGATATTATACCCCGAGGCCAGGAATCAAGGGCTGAGATATTATACCCCGAGGCCAGGAATCAAGGGCTGAGATATTTACCCCGAGGCCAGGAATCAAGGGCTGAGATATTTACCCCGAGGCCAGGAATCGAGGGCTGAGATATTATACCCTGAGGCCAGGAATCAAGGGCTGAGATATTTACCCCGAGGCCAGTAATCAAGGGCTGAGATATTTACCCCGAGGCCAGTAATCAAGGGCTGAGATATTACACCCCAAGGCCAGGAATCAAGGGCTGAGATATTTACCCCGAGGCCAGTAATCAAGGGCTGAGATATGTACCCCGAGGCCAGTAATCAAGGGCTGAGATATTTACCCCGAGGCCAGGAATCAAGGGCTGAGATATTATACCCCGAGGCCAGGAATCAAGGGCTGGGATATTCTACCCCGAGGCCAGGAATCAAGGGCTGAGATATTATACCCCGAGGCCAGGAATCAAGGGCTGAGATATTATACCCCGAGGCCAGGAATCAAGGGCTGAGATATTATACCCCGAGGCCAGGAATCAAGGGCTGAGATATTATACCCCGAGGCCAGGAATCAAGGGCTGAGATATTATACCCCGAGGCCAGGAATCAAGGGCTGAGATATTATACCCCGAGGCCAGGAATCAAGGGCTGAGATATTATAGGCCAGGAATCAAGGGAGAGCCAGGAATCAAGGGCTGAGATATTATACGAGGCCAGGAATCAAGGAGGCCAGGCCAGGAATCAAGGGCTGAGATATTATACCCCGAGGCCAGGAATCAAGGGCTGAGATATTATACCCCGAGGCCAGGAATCAAGGGCTGAGATATTATACTCCGAGGCCAGGAATCAAGGGCTGAGATATTATACCCCGAGGCCAGGAATCAAGGGCTGAGATATTATACCCCGAGGCCAGGAATCTTAGGGCTGAGATATTATACCCAGAGGCCAGGAATCAAGGGCTGAGATATTATACCCCGAGGCCAGGAATCAAGGGCTGAGATATTATACCCGAGGCCAGGAATCAAGGGCTGAGATATTATACCCCGAGGCCAGGAATCAAGGGCTGAGATATTTAGGCCAGGAATCAAGGGCTGAGGCCAGGAATCAAGGGCTGAGATATTTACCCCGAATCAAGGCCAGGAATCAAGGGCTGAGATATTTTTCCAGGAATCAAGGGCGAGGCAGGAATCAAGGGCTGGAATCAAGGGCTGAGATATTATAGGCCAGGAATCAAGGGCCGAGGCAGGAATCAAGGGCTGAGTAATCAGGCCAGGGGCTGAGATATTATACCCGAGGCCAGGAATCAAGAGCTGAGATATTTACCCCAAGGCCAGGAATCAAGAGCTGAGATATTACACCCCGAGGCCAGGAATCAAGGGCTGAGACATTATACCCCGAGGCCAGGAATCAAGGGCTGAGACATTATACCCCGAGGCCAGGAATCAAGAGCTGAGATATTATACCCCGAGGCCAGGAATCAAGAGCTGAGATATACCTCTGAAGTCAACTATTTACACATGAAACCCTGACGCAAACCAGCTCTGACAAGATCCCATAAGGAACGTTGACCGTGCTGAGCAGATCCCCTGCTGGGTGTTGACTAACGGTTCTGTGGTCAGAGGAGACAGGATCGCCACCCTCTGCTTTAAACTGTTTACACCGGAACCACTGACTGTGTATTGACAACTGTCCACAGGTTTCTAATTTCTCTCCAATCATTCTCAACCTCATCATCCTGGTTTTCTCAGTGTTGCTGTGGAGCGAGCAGAGAGACTTGAGAACATATTGATCCCAATTTATTTTTCTCACCGTGGATCATAGACAATGTAAAACCACTTAAAATATATTGATTGTGGCTTTGGAGCTCATCCACGAGTCCCTCATTTACAGCTAGGGACAGACTGGGATCAGAAGTTCGGCCTGGGCATTTCAAACACACAGGCACAAACACAAGCCTTCTACTGTCCCATAGCCAGTCAGTTTACAGCTAGGGACGGACTGGGATCAGAAGTTCGGCCTGGGCATTTCAAACACACAGGCACAAACACAAGTCCCCACACTGGTAAACGTTTCCCCTTGAGGCCCGCAATATTAACTAAATATATTATCATTTAGACAGGAAGACAGAACCAGCCCATCCGGCATTTTCCCAAACTACCCTATAGCCAGTCTGTTTACAGCCTTCTACTGTCCAATAGCCAGTCTGTTTACAGCCTTCTACTGTCCAATAGCCAGTCTGTTTACAGCCTTCTACTGTCCAATAGCCAGTCTGTTTACAGCCTTCTACTGTCCAATAGCCAGTCTGTTTACAGCCTTCTACTGTCCAATAGCCAGTCTGTTTTACAGCCTTCTACTGTCCAATAGCCAGTCTGTTTACAGCCCTTCTACTGTCCAATAGCCAGTCTGTTTACAGCCTTCTACTGTCCAATAGCCAGTCTGTTTACAGCCTTCTACTGTCCAATAGCCAGTCTGTTTACAGCCTTCTACTGTCCAATAGCCAGTCTGTTTACAGCCTTCTACTGTCCAATAGCCAGTCTGTTTCAGTGTACAGCCTTCTACTGTCCAATAGCCAGTCAGTTTCAGTTTACAGCCTTCTACTGTCCAATAGCCAGTCAGTTTCAGTTTACAGCCTTCTACTGTCCAATAGCCAGTCAGTTTACAGCCTTCTACTGTCCAATAGCCAGTCTGTTTCAGTTTACAGCCTTCTACTGTCCAATAGCCAGTCTGTTTCAGTTTACAGCCTTCTACTGTCCAATAGCCAGTCTGTTTCAGTTTACAGCCTTCTACTGTCCAATAGCCAGTCTGTTTACAGCCTTCTACTGTCCAATAGCCAGTCTGTTTCAGTTTACAGCCTTCTACTGTCCAATAGCCAGTCTGTTTCAGTTTACAGCCTTCTACTGTCCAATAGCCAGTCTGTTTACAGCCTTCTACTGTCCAATAGCCAGTCAGTTTACAGCCTTCTACTGTCCAATAGCCAGTCTGTTTCAGTTTACAGCCTTCTACTGTCCAATAGCCAGTCTGTTTCAGTTTACAGCCTTCTACTGTCCAATAGCCAGTCTGTTTCAGTTTACAGCCTTCTACTGTCCAATAGCCAGTCTGTTTACAGCCTTCTACTGTCCAATAGCCAGTCTGTTTACAGCCTTCTACTGTCCCATAGCCAGTCAGTTTACAGCCTTCTACTGTCCAATAGCCAGTCTGTTTCAGTTTACAGCCTTCTACTGTCCAATAGCCAGTCTGTTTCAGTTTACAGCCTTCTACTGTCCAATAGCCAGTCAGTTTCAGTTTACAGCCTTCTACTGTCCAATAGCCAGTCAGTTTACAGCCTTCTACTGTCCAATAGCCAGTCTGTTTACAGCCTTCTACTGTCCAATAGCCAGTCTGTTTACAGCCTTCTACTGTCCAATAGCCAGTCTGTTTACAGCCTTCTACTTTCCAATAGCCAGTCTGTTTAATTTTACAAAATGCTTCTATTGACAGTTTAAGAGAAACACCAGAAGTGTGAAGGCTTGCATGGTAATCACCAAGGTGAAGGCTTGCATGGTAATCACCAAGGTGAAGGCTTGCATGGTAATCACCAAGGTGAAGGCTTGCATGGTAATCACCAAGGTGAAGGCTTGCATGGTAATCACCAAGGTGAAGGCTTGCATGGTAATCACCAAGGTGAAGGCTTGCATGGTAATCACCAAGGTGAAGGCTTGCATGGTAATCACCAAGGTGAAGGCTTGCATGGTAATCACCAAGGTGAAGGCTTGCATGGTAATCACCAAGGTAGGCGTTTCATTTTGTTTAGGAATCTTCAAAGCAACACATTCTTGTTGGGGTTGATATCGAGGTAAACAACTGACGTGGGCTATTAAAAATGCCACCTGTATCTAATATAGATTTATTTTAGGAAGTGTTTTTGCTATGTTTACAACCGGAATTCAAAATGGATGAAATCCAAGAGAGGGAAAAGAGAGTGAGAGAAAGAGAAGCCCCTGTTGTAGACTGTAGCCAGGGAGTCTGTCTGTCTGGGGAGCTAACAGTGTCTCTCTATATGTACCAAGCATAGAATTAGAATGCTAGAATGGTAAAGAACCTTCTTATGGTGGGATGAAGGTCGGCCATTTTGGTCAGGGGAATTGGTCAACTATGGTTTGCCAGTGCTGTGATAAGATATTGTGTAAAATAATGAATATGTACAGTTGAAGTAGGAAGTTTACATGCACTTAGGTTGGAGTCATTAAAACTAGTTTTTCAACCACTCCACAAATGTCTTGTTAACAAACTATAGTTTTGGCAAATAGGTTAGGACATCTACTTTGTGCGTGATACAAGTAATTTTTCCAACAATTGTTTACAGACAGATTATTTCCCTTATAATTCACTGTATCAGTGGGTCAGAAGTTTACATACACTAAGTTGACTGTGCCTTTAAACAGCTTGGAAAATTACAGAAAACTATGTCATGGCTTTAGAAGCTTCTGATAAATGCTGTCAATTAGCCTGAGTCAATTGGAGGTGTACCTGTGGATGAATTTCAAGGCCTACCTTCAAACTCAGTGCCTCTTTGCTTGACATCATGGGAAAATCAAAAGAAATCAGCCAAGACCTCAGAAAAACATTTGTAGACCTCCACAAGTCTGGTTCATCCTTGGGAGCAATTTCCAAACACCTGAAGGTACCAAGTTCATCTGTACAAACAATAGTAGGCAACTATAAACACCATGGGACCACGCAGCCGTCATACCGCTCAGGAAGGAGACACGTTCTGTCTCCCAGAGACTAACATACTTTGGTGTGAAAAGTGCAAATCAATCCCAGAACAACAGCAAAGGACCTTGTGAAGATGCTGGAGGAAACAGGTACAAAGAGTATCTATATCCACAGTAAAACGAGTCCTATATCAACATAACCTGAAAGGCCGCTCAGCAGGAAGAAGCCACTGCTCCAAAACCGCCATAAAAAAGCCAGACCACAGTATGCAACTGCACATTGGGACAAAGATCGTACTTTTTGGAGAAATGTCCCAGGTCTGATGAAACAAAAATCAAACTGTTTGGCAATAATGACCATCGTTATGTTAGGAGGAAAAAGGGGGACGCTTGCAAGCCGAAGAACACCCTCCCAACAGTGAAGCACAGGGGTGGCAGCATCATGTTGTGGGGGTGCTTTGCTGCAAGAGGGACTGGTGCACTTCACAAAATAGATGGCATCATGAGGTAGGAAAATTATGTGGATATTTTGAAGCAACATCGCAAGACATCAGTCAGGAAGTTAAAGCTTGGTCGCAAATGGGTTTTCCAAATGGACAATGACTCCAAGCATATCTCCAAAGTTGTGGCAAAATGGCTTAAGGACAATAAAGTCTAGGTATTGGCGTGGCCATCACAAAGCCCTGACCTCAGTCCTATAAAAAATGTGTGGGCAGAACTGAAGAAAAGCGTGTGCGAGCAAGGAGGCCTACAAACCTGACTCTGTCAGGAGGAACAGTGGGTTAACTGGTCTAGGAACAGTGGGTTAACTGGTCTAGGAACAGTGGGTTAACTGGTCTAGGAACAGTGGGTTAACTGGTCTAGGAACAGTGGGTTAACTGGTCTAGGAACAGTGGGTTAACTGGTTTAGGAACAGTGGGTTAACTGGTCTAGGAACAGTGGGTTAACTGGTCTAGGAACAGTGGGTTAACTGGTCTAGGAACAGTGGGTTAACCGGTCTAGGAACAGTGGGTTAACCGGTAGGAACTGGGTTAACAGTGGGTTAACCTAGGAACAGTGGGTTAAGGAACAGTGGGTTAACCGGTCTAGGAACAGTGGGTTAACCGGTCTAGGAACAGTGGGTTAACCGGTCTAGGAACAGTGGGTTAACCGGTCTAGGAACAGTGGGTTAACTGGTCTAGGAACAGTGGGTTAACTGGTCTAGGAACAGTGGGTTAACTGCCTTTTTCAGGGGTAGAACGACAGATGTGTAGCTTGTCAGCTCGGGGATTTGAACTTGCAACCTTTCGGTTCAATGCTCTAACCACTAGGCTACCCTGCCGCCCCTAAATACTGATATTGTATCATATAATAGCAATCACAGCTTTCCAAGAAAATAGAAAATTATACATTTATGGTCTGTTTACAGTGCCTTCAGAAAGTATTCATACCCTTTGACTTATTCTACATTTGTGACCCGTTTCAGGAAGCTAGGCGTATGTTGCATGTCACTACTTCACAGGAGAGGCATTTGCGGCAGGGTAGCCTAGTGGTTAGAGCGTTGGACTAGTAACCGGAAGGTTGCAAGTTCAAACTCCCGAGCTGACAAGGTACAAATCTGTCGTTCTGCCCCTGAACAGACAGTTAACCCACTGTTCCTAGGCTGTCATTGAAAATAAGAATTTGTTCTTAACTGACTTGCCTAGTTAAATATTTAGTGCCTTAGGGTTCGAGCCCCTAATGCTGATTGGCTGACAGCCGTGATATATCAGAACGTATATCACGGGTATTTCAAAGTAATTATTTTAACTGCTCTAATTACGTTGGTAACCAGTTTCTAATAGAAATACGGCCCCTCGGGGGTTTGTGGTATATAGCCAATGTACCACAGCTAAGGGCTGTATCCAGGCACTCTGCGCTGCGTCGTGCCCGCCCGTCTGTGACCAGTGCCCGCCCGTCTGTGACCAGAGCCCGCCCGTCTGTGACCAGAGCCCGCCCGTCTGTGACCAGAGCCCGTCCGTCTGTGACCAGAGCCCGTCCGTCTGTGACCAGAGCCCGTCCGTCTGTGACCAGAGCCCGCCCGTCTGTGACCAGAGCCCGTCCGTCTGTGACCAGAGCCCGCCCGTCTGTGACCAGAGCCCGTCCGTCTGTGACCAGAGCCCGCCCGTCTGTGACCAGAGCCCGTCCGTCTGTGACCAGAGCCCGTCCGTCTGTGACCAGAGCCCGTCCGTCTGTGACCAGAGCCCGCTGTGACCAGAGCCCGTCCGTCTGTGACCAGAGCCCGTCCGTCTGTGACCAGAGCCCGTCCGTCTGTGACCAGAGCCCGTCCGTCTGTGACCAGAGCCCGTCCGTCTGACCAGACCAGAGCCCGCCCGTCTGTGACCAGAGCCCGTCCGTCTGTGACCAGAGCCCGTCCGTCTGTGACCAGAGCCCGTCCGTCTGTGACCAGAGCCCGTCTGTCTGTGACCAGAGCCCGTCTGTCTGTGACCAGAGCCCGTCTGTCTGTGACCAGAGCCCGTCTGTCTGTGACCAGAGCCCGTCTGTCTGTGACCAGAGCCCGTCTGTCTGTGACCAGAGCCCGTCTGTCTGTGACCAGAGCCCGTCCGTCTGTGACCAGAGCCCGTCCGTCTGTGACCAGAGCCCGTCCGTCTGTGACCAGAGCCCGCCTGTCTGTGACCAGAGCCCGCCTGTCTGTCTGACCAGAGCCCGCCTGTCTGTGACCAGAGCCCGCCTGTCTGTGACCAGAGCCCGCCCGTCAGAGTCCTGTCTGTGACCAGAGCCCGTCTGTCTGTCTGTGACCAGAGCCCCTGTGACCAGAGCCCGTCTGTCTGTGACCAGAGCCCAGAGCCCGTCTGTCTGTCTGTGACCAGAGCCCGTCTGTCTGTGACCAGAGCCCGTCTGTCTGTGACCAGAGCCCCGTCTGTCTGTGACCAGAGCCCCCGTCTGTCTGTCTGTGACCAGAGCCCTGTCTGTCTGTGACCAGAGCCTGTGACCAGAGCCCGTCTGTGACCAGAGCCCGTCTGTCTGTGACCAGAGCCCGTCTGTCTGTGACCAGAGCCCGTCTGTCTGTGACCAGAGCCCGTCTGTCTGTGACCAGAGCCCCAGAGCCCGTCTGTCTGTGACCAGAGCCCGTCTGTCTGTGACCAGAGCCCGTCTGTCTGTGACCAGAGCCCGCCCGTCTGTGACCAGAGCCCGCCCGTCTGTGACCAGAGCCCGTCTGTCTGTGACCAGAGCCCGTCTGTCTGTGACCAGAGCCCGTCTGTCTGTGACCAGAGCCCGTCTGTCTGTGACCAGAGCCCGTCTGTCTGTGACCAGAGCCCGTCTGTCTGTGACCAGAGCCCGTCTGTCTGTGACCAGAGCCCGTCTGTCTGTGACCAGAGCCCGTCTGTCTGTGACCAGAGCCCGTCCGTCTGTAGCCTTGGAAGAGGACACATCACTTAAGAAAAATCCTGGCGTCGTCAAGGCGACGCTACAGATGGAGGGACGACATCTCTCCGCAGTTAAGTCCCGTTACCACGACAACATGTTCCAGAGAACTGCCCACGTCGTCGATACAAGAACAGCTACGAGAGTAGAGCCGTTTCAGAATGATTCTGAATGGAACCCAGGATACACATCACAGACACAGTGCTTCATTCTCTTCAAAACTAGACGTTTTGTCTCTACAAAACAGCCACTAACCGACAGCTCAGACAAGTAGACAATGGATTACACAGGAGAGAGGGGTGCTAACAGATCTAGGGGGTTAGCTTGTCTTCCTCCTAATCTAATGCACGCAAAGTACTGTAACAGAGATCAGGAAAGGAGGAGAGGAGGGAAGGAAGAGCAGAGGGAGAGGGAGGGAGGGAGGGAGGGAGGGGGGTAGATGGAGAGGGCGGGAGGAAGGAGGGGAGCAGAGGTAGAGGCAGGGGGGAGTAGAGGGAGAGGGAGTGGGGGAGTAGAGGGAGAGGAGCAGAGGGAGGGAGGGGGAATAGAGGGAGAGGGAGGGAGGGGAGCAGAGGGAGAGGGAGGGAGGGGAACAGAGGGAGACGGAGATGGAGGGAGGGGAGCAGAGGGAGAGGGAGGGGGGGGGTAGATGGAGAGGGCGGGAGGGAAGGAGGGGAGCAGAGGTAGAGGCAGGGGGAGTAGAGGGAGAGGGAGTGGGGGAGTAGAGGGAGAGGAGCAGAGGGAGGGAGGGGGAATAGAGGGAGAGGGAGGGAGGGGAGCAGAGGGAGAGGGAGGGAGGGGAACAGAGGGAGACGGAGATGGAGGGAGGGGAGCAGAGGGAGAGGGAGGGAGGGGAGCAGAGGGAGGGGAGGGAGGGGAGCAGAGGGAGAGGGGGGCAGCAGAGGAAGAGGGAGGGAGGGGGCAGAGGGAGAGGAAGAGGGAGGGGGCAGAGGGAGAGGGAGGGAGGGGAGCAGAGGAGAGGGAGGGAGGGGGAGCAGAGGGAGAGGGAGGGAGGGGAGCAGAGGGAGAGGGAGGGAGGGGAGCAGAGGGAGAGGGAGGGAGGGGAGCAGAGGGAGAGGGGGAGCAGAGGAAGAGGGAGGGAGGGGAGCAGAGGGAGAGGAAGAGGGAGGGGAGCAGAGGGAGAGGAAGAGGGAGGGGAGCAGAGGGAGGGAGGGGGGGAGCAGAGGGAGAGGAAGAGGGAGGGGAGCAGAGGGAGAGGAAGAGGGAGGGGAGCAGAGGGAGAGGAAGAGGGAGGGGAGCAGAGGGAGAGGAAGAGGGAGGGGAGCAGAGGGAGACGGAGGGAGGGGAGCAGAGGGAGAGGGAGGGAGGGGAGCAGAGGGAGAGGGGGCAGCAGAGGAAGAGGGAGGGAGGGGAGCAGAGGGAGAGGAAGAGGGAGGGGAGCAGAGGGAGAGGAAGAGGGAGGGGAGCAGAGGGAGAGGGAGGGAGGGGAGCAGAGGGAGAGGAAGAGGGAGGGGAGCAGAGGGAGAGGAAGAGGGAGGGGAGCAGAGGGATACGGAGGGAGGGGAGCAGAGGGAGAGGAAGAGGGAGGGGAGCAGAGGGAGAGGGGGCAGCAGAGGAAGAGGGAGGGGAGCAGAGGGAGAGGAAGAGGGAGGGGAGCAGAGGGAGAGGGAGAGGAGCAGAGGAAGAGGGAGGGAGGGGAGCAGAGGGAGAGGGAGGGAGGGGAGCAGAGGGAGAGGGAGGGAGGGGAGCAGAGGAAGAGGGAGGGAGGGGAGCAGAGGGAGAGGGAGGGAGGGGAGCAGAGGGAGAGGGAGGGAGGGGAGCAGAGGGAGAGGGAGGGAGGAGCAGAGGGAGAGGGAGGGTGGAGCAGAGGGAGAGGGAGGGAGTGGAGCAGAGGGAGAGGGAGGGAGGGGAACAGAGGGAGAGGGAGGGAGGGGAACAGAGGGAGAGGGAGGGAGTGGAGCAGAGGAGAGGGAGAGGGAGGGAACAGAGGGAGAGGGAGGGAGTGGAGCAGAGGGAGAGGGAGGGAGGGGAACAGAGGGAGAGGGAGGGAGTGGAGCAGAGGGAGAGGGAGGGAGTGGAGCAGAGGGAGAGGGAGGGAGGGGAACAGAGGGAGAGGAGCAGAGGGAGAATAAGCCATGCAGCGGTCTTCGATCTGATGGGGAAACACTATACTACTCATCAGATGTGATGCGCACGTACACACACACTCTTATCCAGAGCCACTTGTATACATGTATACATTTTCATACTTTTTCATTCTGGTCCCCCGTGGCAACACTGGCATGTTCTACCAACACACGTCATGCCCTACCAACGGAGCCACATGGGACACAAACACACACAAGCACTATCACACACACAGGCGCGCACACACATTTTTGTGGAAGCAGAGGGTTAGTCCTGGAACCAATCACTACCCCCCTGTGTGTTGTAGATCTTCAGGAAGAAGGATTGGCCCTAGACGAACTAAATGAACTGAGAGCATGAGAACATTCTGACAGCCTGCTAGACATCTGCCTCCTCCAAACCTCCCTCACCACCAAACCTCCCTCACCACCATACCTCCCTCACCACCATACCTCCCTCACCACCATACCTCCCTCACCACCAAACCTCCCTCACCACCATACCTCCCTCACCACCATACCTCCCTCACCACCATACCTCCCTCACCACCAAACCTCCCTCACCACCAAACCTCCCTCACCACCAAACCTCCCTCACCACCAAACCTCCCTCACCACCATACCTCCCTCACCACCATACCTCCCTCACCACCAAACCTCCCTCACCACCACCTCCCTCACCACCATACCCCTCACCACCATACCTCCCTCCAAACCTCCCTCACCACCATACCTCTCCCAAACTCCCTCTCTCCCTTAAACAACCCCACCCCCATCTTCCTCCCAAGCTCTTCCCTAAGCCCCCAACCTACCCCCCTCCCCAAGGCCTATCCTCCCGATCGCAGTACAGTTTACCTTGGAGCAGGAACTAGGGCAACAGGAGTTCTCTCACAACCCCAGGCCTGCTACCTCGACTGACAAACTAGTTAGCTTTCATCTCTGTTTGCGGTCGGACACGGTTTAGTCTCCCCTCCCCTGGTCCTCCGCTCTTCCAACCCTCCTCTCCCTCGCCTCCCCATTTCCCACACCTCTCTCGATCAGTCTCAGAATGCTTTCCGTTCGAGTCATCGGCTAGGCATCTCGATGTGAACGCAGATACCGTGGCGTTATTAACCATTTCACATTTATTCCCAGTTCTCTCCCGTTCGGCTCCACCTGAAACATATGGGAGAAAACTCATTCTCACGACAGAAGTCAAATGGGACTTCACACTGGGGTAACAACCACAACGAGGAATAGGTGGGCTCCGCTCAGCTCCAGGGGAGAGGAACACACACCTCCCCACTCCCCACACTGGGGTAACAACCACAACGACTCCCCACACTGGGGTAACAACCACAACGACTCCCCACACTGGGGTAACAACCACAACGACTCCCCACACTGGGGTAACAACCACAACGACTCCCCACACTGGGGTAACAACCACAACGACTCCCCACACTGGGGTAACAACCACAACGACTCCCCACACTGGGGTAACAACCACAACGAGGAATAGGTGGGCTCCGCTCAGCTCCAGGGGAGAGGAACACACACCTCCCTACACTGGGGTAACAACCACAACGACTCCCCACACTGGGGTAACAACCACAACGACTCCCCACACTGGGGTAACAACCACAACGACTCCCCACACTGGGGTAACAACCACAACGAGGAACACTGGGGTAACAACTCAGCTCCAGGAATAGGTGAACACACACCTCAGCTACAGGGGAGTAACAATTATACACTGGGGTAACACTAAAATATACACACACACTGAAGTCAATATGACACACTAAAATACAATAGGAATAGGTGGGCACGCACGCAGCTCCAGGGCACGCACACACACAAAATACACACACACACACTGAAGTCAATATGACACACTAAAATATATATGCACGCACACGCACGCACGCACACACACACACACACACACACACACACACACACACAAGTTTGGAGTCAATATGATACACTAAAATATAAATATACACATATATATATATATGTATATAATATCAAATCGAGCACACCGCCATGCAACCTCCATAGACAAACATTGGCAGTAGAACATCCTTACTGAAGAACTCAGTGACTTTCAAAGTTGCACCGTCATAGGATGCCACCTTTTCAACAAGTCAGTTTGTGAAATTTCTGCCCTGATAGAGCTGTAAACTAAGTGTTGTTACTAAGTGGAAACGTCTAGGAGCAACAACGGCTCAGCCGTGAAGTGGTAGGCCACGGCAAGCTACCAGAACGGATCCACCGAGTGCTGAAGCGTGCAGCGCATTAAAATCATCTGTCCTCAGTTGCAATACTCACTACTGAGAACTGTTTGTCAGGAGCTTCATGAAAGGGGTTTCCATGGCCGTGCAGCCGCACACAAGCCTGAGATCACCATGCGTCGGCTGGAGTGGTGTAAAACTCGCCTCCATTGAACTCTGGAGCAGTGGAAATGTGTTCTCTGGAGTGATGAATCACGCTTCACCATCTGGCAGTCCGACAGACAAATCTGGGTTTGGGGGATGCCAGAAGAACGCTACATGCCTGAATGCATAGTGCCAACTGTAAAGTTTGGCGGAGGAGGAATAATGGTCTGGGGCTGTTTTTCATGTTTTGCCCTAGGCACCTTAGTTCCAGTGAACGGAAATCTTAACGCTACAGCATACAATGACATTCTAGATGATTCTGTGCTTCCAACTTTGTGGCAACTGTTTGAGGAAGACCCTTTCCTGTTTCAGCATGACAATGCCCCCGTGCACAAAGTGAGGTCCATACAGAAATGGTTTGTCGAGATCGGTGTGGAAGAACTTGACTGGCCTGCACAGAGCCCTGACCTCAACCCCATCTAACACCTTTGGGATGAATTGGAACGCCAACTGTGAGCTAGGCCTAATCTCCAAACATCAGTGCCCAACCTCACCAATGCACGTGGCTGAATGGAAGTCTCTGCAGCAATGTTCCAACATCTAGTGGAAAGCCTTCCCAGAAGAGTGGAGGCTGTTATAGCAGCAATGTTCCAACATCTAGTGGAAAGCCTTCCCAGAAGAGTGGAGGCTGTTATAGCAGCAATGTTCCAACATCTAGTGGAAAGCCTTCCCAGAAGAGTGGAGGCTGTTATATAGCAGCAATGTTCCAACATCTAGTGGAAAGCCTTCCCAGAAGAGTGGAGGCTGTTATATAGCAGCAATGTTCCAACATCTAGTGGAAAGCCTTCCCAGAAGAGTGGAGGCTGTTATATAGCAGCAATGTTCCAACATCTAGTGGAAAGCCTTCCCAGAAGAGTGGAGGCTGTTATATAGCAGCAATGTTCCAACATCTAGTGGAAAGCCTTCCCAGAAGAGTGGAGGCTGTTATAGCAGCAATGTTCCAACATCTAGTGGAAAGCCTTCCCAGAAGAGTGGAGGCTGTTATAGCAGCAATGTTCCAACATCTAGTGGAAGCCTTCCCCAGAAGAGTGGAGGCTGTTATAGCAGCAATGTTCCAACATCTAGTGGAAAGCCTTCCCAGAAGAGTGGAGGCTGTTATAGCAGCAATGTTCCAACATCTAGTGGAAAGCCTTCCCAGAAGAGTGGAGGCTGTTATAGTATCAAAGAGGGGACCAACTCCATATTAATGCCCATGATTTTTGGAATGAGATGTTCAATGAGCAGGTGTCCACATACTTTTGGTAATGTAGTGTATATCTTATGTTCTTTACAGAGCTTTAAACTGGTCTTCATGCAGCAAGGCACAGTTAAATGAAAGGTAAATTAACTGACTTGCCTGGTTTAACTAGGCAAGTCAGTTAATTTAACCTCCATTTAACCAGGCAAGTCAGTTAATTTAACCTCCATTTAACCAGGCAAGTCAGTTAATTTAACCTCCATTTAACCAGGCAAGTCAGTTAATTTAACCTCCATTTAACCAGGCAAGTCAGTTAATGTAACCTCCATTTAACCAGGCAAGTCAGTTAATTTAACCTCCATTTAACCAGGCAAGTCAGTTAATTTAACCTCCATTTAACCAGGCAAGTCAGTTAATGTAACCTCCATTTAACTAGGCAAGTCAGTTAATGTAACCTCCATTTAACTAGGCAAGTCAGTTAATGTAACCTCCATTTAACCAGGCAAGTCAGTTAATTTAACCTCCATTTAACCAGGCAAGTCAGTTAATTTAACCTCCATTTAACCAGGCAAGTCAGTTAATTTAACCTCCATTTAACCAGGCAAGTCAGTTAATTTAACCTCCATTTAACTAGGCAAGTCAGTTAATTTAACCTCCATTGAACCAGGCAAGTCAGTTAAGAACAAATTCTTATTTTCAATGACGGCCTACCGGGGAACAGTGTGTTAACTGCCTGTTCAGGGGCAGAATGACAGATTTTTACCTCGTCAGCCCGGGGATTTGATCCAGCAAACTTTCGGTTACTGGCCCAACGCTCTATCCACTAGGCTACCTGCCGCCCCACCCCCCACATGTTGTGTGGGAGGGGCCTGGACAGGAAATGTGACGAGGCCTACAGCAACGCCATGTTGGGCTGATGAATTACAGGCAGCCTTGACACAGGGGTAAGGGTCTGTGACCCCCAGGCTGTGACCCCCAGGCTGTGACCCCAGGCTATGACCCACAGGCTGTAAGGCTCAATAAAACACTTGACTTACACAAAATGTAATAGAGGCCACTTCCTTACACCCAAGTTGTTTAGAGAGGGGCAGCGTGCTTAAACACACACATACGTGTGTGTGTGTGTGTGCCTACGCATGTGTTTGGTGTGTGTGTGTGTGTGTGTGTGTGTGTGTGCCTACGCATGTGTTTGGTGTGTGTGTGTGCCTACGCATGTGTTTGGTGTGTGTGTGTGTGTGTGTGTGTGTGTGTGTGTGTGTGGTGTGTGTGTGCCTACGCATGTGTTTGGTGTGTGTGTGTGTGTTTGGTGTGTGTGTGGTGTGTGTGTTCTTTAGACTTTAGCCACTAGAGAATAATCAATAATGGATCAAGACAAATGGAAAACAGATTGAGAGTTAAAGAGTAGCTGGCTATCTCCTTACTGTAATACTCTTCATATGGTTACCGTGCATCGTAACTTCACAACGCCCCTTCTCCTCTGAGAGACAATTAGGATAACAAGAGATCAACACAGACTTATTAAAAGAGGACTGTTGTTGTACGTTGGTTTCAAAGATCATAAATTGAAGACAGATCAAACCCAGCTGTATATCACTGCCAAAGGCGCTTCAACAAAGTACTGAGTAAAGTGTCTGAATACTTATGTAAATGTGATAGGTTTACTTTTTTTTATACATTTGTTATATACATTTGTTAATTAAAAAAACTAAAAAACGTTTTTTTGCTTTGGCATTATGGGGTATTGTGATGTCATTATGGGGTATTGTGATGTCATTATGGGTTATTGTGATGTCATTATGGGTTATTGTGATGTCATTATGGGGTATTGTGATGTCATTATGGGGTATTGTGTGTAGATTGATGAGGGGAAAAAACGATTTAATCATTTACAATAAGGCTGTAACGTTAAAAGAAAACTTAAATCTCTAATAGATAGATCTGTATATATGTATATATATATATATATACACATAGAGATGGTATAGAACCTGGAACTGACGCCAAGCAGGGTGGAGGTGAGGTTCAGAGATCACATGAGAACATGTCAACGGAGAAGGAGAGATGCTAATCAGATGAACGTTTACACAACACATAGGTCATTGGTCCTCCGGGGCCTACAGTACTGGAATGTATCACTTTAAATCCTGAACAAGAGACATCAAAATAAACAGACTGAATATGCTCCACGGGATCAGAGATAAGAAATCTAAAGAGAGAGGCTTGAGAGACACCCGATACCAGGGCCCCTCGCTGAATAAAACATATTCTGCTCCAGAAATAGAGGCCCGTGTGCTCGCCACTTTCCAGCACCAAAGGCGTCTGGCTGGGTCAGCGAGTGTACTAGAGCAGAAGGACTCTCACATACAGGTCTGTCTGGTAGATGTGGAGGATGGGACTGGATGGGACTTGGGCTACCGAGTGGCGCAGTGGTCTAAGGCACTCTATCTCAGTGCAAGAGGCATCACTACAGTCCCTGGTTCGAATCCAGGCTGTATCACATTCGGCTGTGATTGGGAGTCCTATAGGGCAGCGAACAATTGGCCCAGCGTCGTTAGGGTTTGGCCGGTGTAGGCCGTCATTTTAAATAAGAATTTGTTCTTAATGGACTTGCCTAGTCAAAAATGTTTAGAAATATATATATATTTGGATATGATTACTGAATTGAGACAGATGCTAAATCAGCAGGTGGGAATTAATTTCAAATGGGAATTAATTATATGAATACAGATATTAACTCAACAGGTCATTTAACTAGGAGGCAGATGATTGGACAGGTAATTTAATAGGAGTCAGAGATTGGACAGGTAATTTAATGGGAGTCAGAGATTGGACAGGTAATTTAATGGGAGTCAGAGATTGGACAGGTATTGAATGGGAGTCAGAGATTGGACAGGTAATTGAATGGGAGTCAGAGATTGGACAGGTATTTAATGAGAGTCAAGAGATTGGACAGGTAATTTAATGGGAGTCAGAGATGAATGGGAGTCAGAGATTGGACAGGTAATTGAATGGGAGTCAGAGATTGGACAGGTATTTAATGAGAGTCAAGAGATTGGACAGGTAATTTAATGGGAGTCAGAGATTGGACAGGTAATTTAATGGGAGTCAGAAATTGGACAGGTAATTTAATGGGAGTCAGAGATTGGACAGGCTATTTGAAAGGCGATGCAACTAGAGAAAGAGTCCTGGGAACCTAAGAATACAATTCTCAGATCTGCTTCCTGCTTCAGAGGAAACTTCAGATCCTTTGTGGAATGCATTGTGTGTATGTCAGTGTGTTTAACATGCGTCCCAGTGTTTCTCAGTACACTAGAGTTGTGTGTCTGAGGTATGTGTTGTGGGTTGACATGTCACTGTCATTCGTTTCCCCACTCACCCTCCTGGTGTTGTCAAGGACCTTGGGGTCTGGCCGGCCGTAGTTGGGAGGGTTGGCGTGGGGGTCGTACCCTAAACGGGACAACATGGGGGCGATGACGGGCATGTCCCGCAGTACGTCCACAGGGATCTTGCCCACCCACTTGGATAAGGCCTCCACGTTGACCGGCTTGATCACCTGGTCTGTAGACCTCTCCACCCTGCAGAGAGAGAGAGAAACCACAGTTAGCAAGAGGTTAGCATTGTAGCGTGTCCCCCCCATAGAAGACCATTGACTAGCTAGCATCATTCAAGGCATCCTTGCTTGAGGTACTGGTACCCACTGATAGTTGGATTAGTGAGAACAATGAGATGGAAATCTACTTCCTGAATACCTCTAACAAGAGAAGAAGAAAGGCTGCTTTTTGGAGGTGATCTAACAGATGAACACACACCAGCATCCTAGCTGCTAGTTGAACAACACCAGTGTCATCCACATTAGATTGTTACCCTTGATAGCATGGTGTTAGCATTATTAAGGGATGGTTCAACTATCCCTTGATAGCATGGTGTTAGCATTATTAAGGGATGGTTCAACTATCCCTTGATAGCATGGTGTTAGCATTATTAAGGGATTGTTTAACAGTATCCCTTGATAGCATGGTGTTAGCATTGCTAAGGAACGGTTCAACATTATCCCTTGATAGCATGGTGTTAGCATTATTAAGGGATGGTTCAACATTATCCCTTGATAGCATGGTGTTAGCATTGCTAAGGAACGGTTCAACATTATCCCTTGATAGCATGGTGTTAGCATTATTAAGGGATGGTTCAACATTATCCCTTGATAGCATGGTGTTAGCATTGTTAAGGGACGGTTCAACATTATCCCTTGATAGCATGGTGTTAGCATTGTTAAGGGATTGTTTAACAGTATCCCTTGATAGCATGGTGTTAGCATTGTTAAGGGATTGTTTAACAGTATCCCTTGATAGCATGGCGTTAGCATTATTAAGCTTGCCCAGGATGGCTCAGTGGACCAGCCCGTGTCACTGCAGGCAGCTAACTGCAAACTAATTGGCTCTAACTGGATCATGGGACAGAATTAAAGATGGCCCCCAAGCTCCAGCCTCTCTCCAGCTCCAGGCCTCACAGTTAATGGGCTGAACACGTGTATTGTCTTTCCATTGAGATATGGGTCTCTCTCACTGTATCAGATCAAGCCCCTGTCCCCATGTCTGTGTCTCCATGCATTCTGGTTCCTTTATATGAGCAAGGAGACGAGACATTAGGACAACATTACCGACCTACACTGAGTGGATCTGGGCCTGCCCCCCCAAATTACCAAGATTTAGAGCAGTGATATAAAAAATAATAAAAAAACATTCCATCACACTACCCTGGGTGGGGGGGGGGTGGGGGGCAATGTCTGGACGGAATCTTTTGTTTACAGAAAAATCTGAAAGTTGATCATTTATAGATGACCTTAAGAATGAGGATATTTGATTGTTTATTGGATAACGGGGTTGATCATGCACCACCGCTGTGAGAAAGACCTGCAGCACGAACACACAAGAACGACGCACGCACACGCTGCCTGTACGACCCGTGTTGTTGGAGCCAGGCCGAGCTCTAGAGACCACCGCCTGGAACATCCTGCCCTGAACCCGCACCTCGTTAGAACAGCTCATCGCCATAGCAACAGCAGAGTTCTGTGTTCAGGTTGACCTATTCTCTGTTATACTGCGTTACTTTTGACCATAGCCCTATTGGGTGCCTTTGGGGGGGGACACACAGAATGGCTTAGAATGGTGTAGGGAGGGCTAACCCTTCGTGGTTACACCACAGCCAGGCGTTCGTCCGCCCGCCCGCCTGCGTTAAAGATGAATCAGGTTGACACACCGTGTTCTCCCTGCCAGCAGTGAGGAGAGATTCATACAAAGAGCAGGAGAGTGGACAGCCATCCCCCAGCCTCGATTCAAATCAGCAGGAGAGTGGACAGCCATCTCCCAGCCTCGATTCTAATCAGCAGGAGAGTGGACAGCCACCCCCCAGCCTCGATTCAAATCAGCAGGAGAGTGGACAGCCACCTCCCAGCCTCGATTCAAATCAGCAGGAGAGTGGACAGCCACCCCCCAGCCTCGATTCAAATCAGCAGGAGAGTGGACAGCCACCCCCCAGCCTCGATTCAAATCAGCAGGAGAGTGGACAGCCATCTCCCAGCCTCGATTCAAATCAGCAGGAGAGTGGACAGCCATCTCCCAGCCTCGATTCAAATCAGCAGGAGAGTGGACAGCCACCTCCCAGCCTCGATTCAAATCAGCAGGAGAGTGGACAGCCACCCCCCAGCCTCGATTCAAATCAGCAGGAGAGTGGACAGCCAGCAGGAGAGTGGACAGCCATCCCGCAGCCTCGATTCAAATCAGCAGGAGAGTGGACAGCCGCCCCCCAGCCTCGATTCAAATCAGCAGGAGAGTGGACAGCCAATCCCCCAGCCTCGATTCAAATCAGCAGGAGAGTGGACAGCCATCCCCCAGCCTCGATTCAAATCAGCAACATGGCCATCCACCTCTGGCCTGCTCGCCTCCCTACCACTGAGGAAGTACAGTTCCCGCTCAGCCCAGTCAAAACTGTTCGCTGCTCTGGCCCCCCAATGGTGGAACAAACTCCCTCACGACGCCAGGACAGCGGAGTCAATCACCACCTTCCGGAGACACCTGAAACCCCACCTCTTTAAGGAATACCTAGGATAGGATAAAGTAATCCCTCTCACCCCCCCTTAAAAGATTTAGATGCACTACTGTTCCACTGGATGTCATAAGGTGAATGCACCAATTTGTAAGTCGCTCTGGATAAGAGCGTCTGCTAAATGACTTAAATGTAAATGTAATGTAAATGTAATGTAAAGAAAGCTTATTTTCTCAAGTTG
>NC_088406.1:9122453-9164953 GCF_034236695.1 Oncorhynchus nerka
ACCTTCCACACGCTACCTTCCACCCGCTACCTTCCACCCGCTACCTTCCACCCGCTACCTTCCACCCGCTATCTTCTACACGCTACCTTCCACACGCTATCTTCTACACGCTATCTTCTACACGCTACCTTCCACCCGCTACCTTCCACCCGCTACCTTCCACCCGCTACCTTCCACCCGCTATCTTCCGCCCGCTACCTTCCGCCCGCTACCTTCCACTCGCTACCTTCCGCCCGCTACCTTCCACACGCTACCTTCCACCCGCTACCTTCTACACGCTACCTTCCACCCGCTACCTTCCACCCGCTACCTTCCACCCGCTACCTTCCACTCGCTACCTTCCGCCCGCTATCTTCTACACGCTACCTTCCACCCGCTATCTTCTACACGCTACCTTCCACCCGCTACCTTCCACCCGCTACCTTCCGCCCGCTACCTTCCGCCCGCTACCTTCCGCCCGCTACCTTCCGCCCGCTACCTTCCGCTCGCTACCTTCCGCCCGCTATCTTCTACACGCTACATTCCACCCGCTATCTTCCGCCCGCTACCTTCCACCCGCTACCTTCCGCCCGCTACCTTCCACTCGCTACCTTCCGCCCGCTACCTTCTACACGCTACCTTCCACCCGCTACCTTCTACACGCTACCTTCTACACGCTACCTTCTACACGCTACCTTCCACCCGCTACCTTCCGCCCGCTACCTTCCGCCCGCTACCTTCCACTCGCTACCTTCCGCCCGCTATCTTCTACACGCTACCTTCCACCCGCTATCTTCTACACGCTACCTTCCACCCGCTATCTTCTACACGCTACCTTCCACCCGCTACCTTCCGCCCGCTACCTTCTACACGCTACCTTCCACCCGCTACCTTCCGCCCGCTACCTTCCGCCCGCTACCTTCCGCCCGCTACCTTCCGCCCGCTACCTTCCACTCGCTACCTTCCGCCCGCTATCTTCTACACGCTACCTTCTACACGCTACCTTCCGCCCGCTACCTTCCACCCGCTACCTTCCACCCGCTATCTTCTACACGCTATCTTCTACACGCTATCTTCTACACGCTACCTTCCACCCGCTACCTTCCACCCGCTACCTTCCACCCGCTATCTTCTACACGCTACCTTCCGCCCGCTACCTTCCGCCCGCTACCTTCCACTCGCTACCTTCCGCCAGCTACCTTCTACACGCTACCTTCCACCCGCTACCTTCTACACGCTACCTTCCACCCGCTACCTTCCACCCGCTACCTTCCACCCGCTACCTTCCGCCCGCTACCTTCCGCCCGCTACCTTCCGCCCGCTACCTTCCGCTCGCTACCTTCCGCCCGCTATCTTCTACACGCTACCTTCCACCCGCTATCTTCCACACGCTACCTTCCACCCGCTACCTTCCACTTTCCCGCCCGCTACCTTCCGCCCGCTACCTTCCGCCCGCTACCTTTCCGCTCGCACCCCGCCCCGCTATCTTCTACACGCTACATTCCACCCGCTATCTTCCGCCCGCTACCTTCCACCCGCTACCTTCCGCCCGCTACCTTCCGCCCGCTACCTTCCACTCGCTACCTTCCGCCCGCTATCTTCTACACGCTACATTCCACCCGCTATCTTCTACACGCTACCTTCCGCCCGCTACCTTCCGCCCGCTACCTTCCACTCGCTACCTTCCGCCCGCTACCTTCTACACGCTACCTTCCGCCCGCTACCTTCTACACGCTACCTTCCACCCGCTACCTTCCACCCGCTACCTTCCACCCGCTACCTTCCGCCCGCTACCTTCTACACGCTACCTTCCACCCGCTATCTTCTACACGCTACCTTCCACCCGCTATCTTCTACACGCTACCTTCCACCCGCTACCTTCCACCCGCTATCTTCTACACGCTACCTTCCACCCGCTACCTTCCGCCCGCTACCTTCCACTCGCTACCTTCCGCCCGCTATCTTCTACGCTCTACCTTCCACCCGCTATCTTCTACACGCTACCTTCCACCCGCTACCTTCCGCCCGCTACCTTCTACACGCTACCTTCCGCCCGCTACCTTCCGCCCCGCTACCTTCCGCCCGCTACATTTTTCCGCCCGCTATTTTCCGCCCCGCTATCTTCCACACGCTACCTTCCGCCCGCTATTTTTCCGCCCCCGCTACCTTCCGCCCCGCTACCTTTTTCCGCTCGCTACCTTCCGCCCCGCCACCTTCCGCCCCCGCTACCTTCCGCACGCTACCTTCCACCCGCTACCTTCCACCCGCTACCTTCCACCCGCTACCTTCTACACGCTACCTTCTACACGCTACCTTCTACACGCTACCTTCTACACGCTACCTTCCGCCCGCTACCTTCCGCCCGCTACCTTCCGCCCGCTACCTTCCGCCCGCTACCTTCCGCCCGCTACCTTCCGCCCGCTATCTTCTACACGCTACCTTCCACCCGCTACCTTCCACCCGCTACCTTCCACCCGCTACCTTCCACCCGCTACCTTCTACACGCTACCTTCTACACGCTACCTTCCACCCGCTACCTTCCGCCCGCTACCTTCCGCCCGCTACCTTCCACCCGCTACCTTCCACCCGCTACCTTCCGCCCGCTACCTTCCGCCCGCTACCTTCCACAGCATATACTGTATGAAAATGTATTTATTAGACTGTTAGAATGTTGATGTCATAATGACGGGTAATTGTCTCAGAACGAGATGGCTTGAGCCCTGGCTTTACAACTTAAAGCGACTAACAAAGGATGTGAGCAGAGGTCTTCCTTTACACCTGTTTTACTTCCTGTTCTCAGCTTCTCCAGCTAAATGACTACCAGACTCAGGGGTTGGCAGCCAAGGATGGTCCTTGCCTCTTTCTCAAGCCATCGCTCTTCAATTCCTTGCATCCTCTCTCCTTGCATCCTCTCTCGTTGCCCCTTTTCTCTTAAACCCCAGTGGAGAAGAAGGCCTGAGGGGAGGGACCTTGGACCATATCCTTCAGTAAGGTTGAGATACGAGGTGAGGAGATAAGAGTCATGTCCTTCCTCTGGCCTTGAATGGAACAATACAAAACCCTGAGAAGCAGGGGGGGGGATAGGGTGGGGGAGGCAAGGGCCACTTAATGGGTTGTGGCTGTTTCTCAATTATTCATAGCTGGGCCTAGTGCCCTGCTCATCCACCCTGGGTGGTGTTCTGGATCACTGAAGGAAGGACGAAGAGAGAGTCCTTCCTTCCCTAAACCACAGCCATGTAATTGATGGTAATGGTGTAGAGAGAGAGTCCTTCCTTCCCTAAACCACAGCCATGTAATTGATGGTAATGGTGTAGAGAGAGAGTCCTTCCTTCCCTAAACCACAGCCATGTAATTGATGGTAATGGTGTAGAGACCGGTGTAGAGAGGGGTACTGAGGGCCCGGCCCACTACAGTACAGATAGGGACCTGCTGTAAGCCACAGGGTGTGTGTGTGTGTGTGTGTGTGTGTGTGTGTGTGTGTAAATGCCTGCGCGTGCATGTTTTTAGTGGGTAAATATGGAGACACACTCTGCCTTAGTGAGGGTGAAGTACTACTGAAGGGTGGGGTCTGATGGGATGTGCTGTTGAGGTTGGTAAAAAGGCTGCCACGAGGCCCTGGGGGGTGTCGAATGCTACCTTCCTCCCTCCTAAAAATCATAAAATCGGGAGCGGTTCAGAGAGGAAGTATGATAGCAGACCGCCTGCCCCTGGAGGACCAAGCCGTTTAAGTCAGACTCAGTAAGGAGGCGGGCCACTCAGAAGTAGGAACGGAGAAACGCTTGTGGTCCTGTGTGGTAAAATTCAGTTGTGGGTTCAACGCCAACAGAGATCACAGTGGATAAAAACATCTGCTCTGTGGCATATATCTCTCGTTTCCCCCTATAGCTTGTTATATTGTCTATAGTTCTTTTTAGTCGTCTTTATCTGATGTGGAGGCTGATCATTTCGGTGTAAAGAATGAAAAACACCAACTCCCTGTGAACTTCCTTTCCTGTTAAATAAACATTTACATCAGGTTAAATCCTTTCCTGTTAAATAAACATTTACATCAGGTTAAATCCTTTCCAGTTCCATTTACATGAGGTTAAATCCTTTCCTGTTCCATTTACATCAGGTTAAATCCTTTCCTGTTCCATTTACATGAGGTTAAATCCTTTCCTGTTCCATTTACATGAGGTTAAATCCTTTCCTGTTCCATTTACATCAGGTTAAATCCTTTCCTGTTCCATTTACATCAGGTTAAATCCTTTCCTGTTCCATTTACATCAGGTTAAATCCTTTCCTGTTCCATTTACATGAGGTTAAATCCTTTCCTGTTCCATTTACATCAGGTTAAATCCTTTCCTGTTCCTTTTACACCAGGTTAAATCCTTTCCTATTAAATACACATTTACACAAGGTTAAATCCTTTCCTGTTCCATTTACATCAGGTTAAATCCTTTCCTGTTCCATTTACATCAGGTTAAATCCTTTCCTGTTCCATTTACATCAGGTTCATTCCTTTCCTGTTCCATTTACATTATTAGGTCATGGACCTACTACATCTAAACAGTCTGTCTCAATCCCAGTTATGTATTTGTTTAATAAATTAAAGAAATGAAACAAAAAAAAGATCATAGACCTGTTAGATCTAGCATGATTATGTTAACCAGTAAATATGTTGTTACCGAATCAGTTAACCAGTAAATATGTTGTTACCAAATCAGTTAACCAGTAAATATGTTGTTACCGAATCAGTTAACCAGTAAATATGTTGTTACCGAATCAGTTAACCAGTAAATATGTTGTTACCAAATCAGTTAACCAGTAAATATGTTGTTACCGAATCAGTTAACCAGTAAATATGTTGTTACCGAATCAGTTAACCAGTAAATATGTTGTTACCGAATCAGTTAACCAGTAAATATGTTGTTACCAAATCAGTTAACCAGTAAATATGTTGAATCAGTTAACCAGTAAATATGTTGTTCCCGAATCAGTTAACCAGTAAATATGTTGTTACCGAATCAGTTAACCAGTAAATATGTTGTTACCGAATCAGTTAACCAGTAAATATGTTGTTACCGAATCAGTTAACCAGTAAATATGTTGTTACCGAATCAGTTAACCAGTAAATATGTTGTTTTCCAAATCAGTTAACCAGTAAATATGTTGTTACCGAATCAGTTAACCAGTAAATATGTTGTTACCGAATCAGTTAACCAGTAAATATGTTGTTAACAAATCAGTTAACCAGTAAATATGTTGTTCCCGAATCAGTTAACCAGTAAATCTGTTGTTTTTCCTCGTCTGATATAGAGGAGGCTTATGGCGATACAATGACGTGTGATTTCCTGTTTGCGTGAAGCAAAGTATGAGCCAGGAAAAGTTCAGAAGAGAAAATGTTTGTTTGTTCCCTTTGCATGCAAACGCACAGTGTTTAGACAACTCTGCTGTGCCTTGTAACTTGCAACAATAAAAAAGTCCCAACAAGCATAAATTAAATGAAGACAGACAAGAAACTCAAGTTTTTCCATTGAAATGTGAACAGTTAAGGATCATTATTCAGTGGTGAAACACAAGGAAAATGTAAAGCATTTCCATGACTTGGAGGTACAATATTAGACCCTCTTTGGTTTATGGCATATATAATAGACATTTGTTGTCCTCACAAAGGACGCAGCAGAAAATGCGGCCCCGGCACAGCAAAGCTGTCTTCTCAGTGGTTTGAGGAGCTCATGGTACATATACCAATCCTGTTGAGACTTGTTTACTGAAAGCCCTATTCTTCATCTTTTACAGTTCCTGTCTCTCGCTCTCTCCTCAATGGCCACATGCCTCTGTCCATCTGTGTGTGTGTAACAGCATGTGTGTTGTCTCTGCTACATGTCTTGAGCTCTATCCAGAGCGCTCTGGTTAAGATCCCATTTTATTAATATTTGATGGGAATCAATGTGCTGAGGGGTGGTGTGTGTGTGTGTGTGTGTGTGTGTGTGTCTGGGCGCATGTGTGGGGGAAGGCTGGGCACCAGGCTCGGGTCTAGGGGTAGGGAGGCTGGGACCAGGCCCGTGTCTAGGGGTAGGGAGGCTGGGACCAGGCCCGGGTCTAGGGGTGGGAGGCTGGGACCAGGCCCGGGTCTAGGTAGGGGTAGGGAGTGGGAGGCTGGGACCAGGCCCGTGTGTAGGGGTAGGGGGTGGGAGGCTGGGCCCCAGGTCCGGGTCTAGGGGTGGGAGGATGGGACCAGGGCCAGGTCTAGGGAGCACCCACTCTTACCCAACCCTTGCGCTCTCTCTCCCTCCTGTGCATCTCCTCCATCTCTGTTTACCTCTTTCTGTATTAGTATGTGTATTTATTATGGATCCCCATTAGTTCCTGCCAAGGCAGCAGCTACTCTTCCTGGGGTTTATTATGGATCCCCATTAGTTCCTGCCAAGGCAGCGGCTACTCTTCCTGGGGTTTATTATGGATCCCCATTAGTTCCTGCCAAGGCAGCAGCTACTCTTCCTGGGGTTTATTATGGATCCCCATTAGTTCCTGCCAAGGCAGCAGCTACTCTTCCTGGGGTTTATTATGGATCCCCATTAGTTCCTGCCAAGGCAGCAGCTACTCTTCCTGGGGTTTATTATGGATCCCCATTAGTTCCTGCCAAGGCAGCAGCTACTCTTCCTGGGGGTTTATTATGGATCCCCATTAGTTCCTGCCAAGGCAGCAGCTACTCTTCCTGGGGTTTATTATGGATCCCCATTAGTTGCTGCCAAGGCAGCAGCTACTCTTCCTGGGGTTTATTATGGATCCCCATTAGTTCCTGCCAAGGCAGCGGCTACTCTTTCCGGGGTCCAGCGACATTAAAAAAATTAAAATCACAAAATACAACACACCACTACCACACCTCTCCAATACAAAACGTATAATTACCACCATAGAACAATATGTGCGTGTTTTAATGTGTGCATATGCGTGTGCATCTTCACAGTAATCGTTGTTCCATAAAGTGTAGTTATGTTTTTTATTTTATTTATTAGATTCTACTGCTTGCATGATGTGGAATAGAGTTTCAATGTAGTCATGGCTCTGTGTAGTATTGTGTTTTTCCCCAGAGTGTGGTCTGGACGTGGGGACTGTGAAGAGACCCTTTGTGGCATGTCTTGTGGGGTACGCATGGATGTCTGAGCTGTGTACCAGTAGTTCAAACAGACAGCACGGTGCCTTCAACATGCCAATACCTCTCACAAAGACACGTAGTGATGCAGTCAAATCTCTCCTCTACTTTGAGCCAGGAGAACAGCCAGCTGTGTTGCTCTGTTCTACTTGTAAATTGCTGACGTCCCTCTTTATAGTAATTGACCATATGACTGGGCAGTAGTCCAGGTGTGACAGAACTAGGGTCGACTCTGGGATGCTGACCTTCTAGGCCGAGTCCTTCTGTCCAGTGTCTCTGTTCTTTGCCCATCTTATTCTTTTATTTTTATTGGCCAGTCTGAGATATGGCTTTTTCTTTGCAACTCTGCCTAGAAGGCCAGCATCCTGGAGTCGCCTCTTCACTGTTGACGTTGGGACTGGTGTTTTGTGGGTACTATTTAATGAAGCTGCCAGTTGAGGACTTGTGAGGCGTCTGTTTCTCAAACTAGACACTCGAATGTACTTGTCCTCTTGTTCAGTTGTGCACCGGGGCTTCCCACTCTTTCTCTGTGTAGCATCTGGTTGCTCCTCATTACACACTACACAACCTCTTATATGATCTCTTATACACTATATTAGGCCCAGACTATGGAACTTTCCTAGATATGGCTACTATATTACGATCGCTACATCCGATGGATCTTGAAACTACTTTCAAGCAGATTTCTGCAGCATTAGTAAAGATGTGATCAATACATATGGATGATTTCATTTCTGTGCTGTTTGTAACTACCCTGGTAGGTTGACTGATAACCTGAACCAGATTACAGGCACTGGTTACAGGCTTAAGCTTTTTCTTGAGTGGACAGCTTGATGAAAGCCAGTCAATATTTCAGTCACCCAGAAAATATACCACTCGGTTGATACTGGATCACATAGATTATCAAGCATTTCACACATATTATCCTGATACTGACTATTAGCAATGGGTGGTCCATATCAACTTCCCACAGAAATAGGCTTTAGGTGAGGCAAATGAACACCGTAGCCATATTACTTCAGCAGCATTTGACACGAGCCTCCAAAATGATCTCTAAAAGTTACGCCAACAGAGCTACAGTAGTCTTTTAGTCAGATAATATGTATGTAATGTAATGCCAGTAGCCTGCTGAATCTTCCGCTGCCACGGACCAACGATGGCACAGTAGTATTTTAGTCAGATGTGTAATGCCAGTAGTCTGCTGAATCTTCCGCTGCCACGGACCAACGATGGCACAGTAGTCTTTTAGTCAGATGTGTAATGCCAGTAGTCTGCTGAATCTTCCGCTGCCACGGACCAACGATGGCACAGCGCCTGAAATAGTCAGACGCTTTTTGAAGTCTTTCAGAGCTAGAATCAGTTCTTTCAAATCCAGTGTCATCAGTCCCGAAACTAGCCCTGCTAACGTTGATTGGCCCGGGTCTAGGGGTGTCCCTACCCCACATGGTCTACGACAGCCCCCCAGACAGTTGTTGTAGAGTGGTAGGAAGCAGCCTAGTAATGTCCTGTAATGGTGCTCCAGGATAGGGGTTTTTTCCCCCCGGGAACCACGTTTCTCACCATAGAGCTGCCGATGACAATGGCCGAGGTCGTCGGTCCGTTTTTGCGCATTGAGTGGTTTACAAGACCCCTTGGATCAGAGCCTGTGGCATCTGCTAAGGCCTCTAGAAGCGTCAGTCCTGCTCCATTTTCCCACCCCCTACCCCTTCAGTCAAAGAGTGATGGCAGTGCGGTGATACACACCATACCGAAACAACGTCAGCCTGAGGTGTAGAGAAGAAGAAGGTAGGCAAGATGTAGTTTCAGTTTGGTTTCCCCAGCAGATTGTGCAACGCCGAGATTTGCTTGCTTAGAGTTGACAACTCGGTCCTATAGTCCTCCTCGAGCAGGCAGTTGTTGCATTGACAAGCCAGTCAGTGTCCCAGAAAAGAGCTTCGTAAACACAACTCCTACTACTACAGGAAGTGCTAGTCTCCTTCCTCCGGCTGGGGAGGCCATTAAAAAGACTGTCCCAAATCGGGGAAATCCAAGCAGCCACCTTCATTATGATGGCTAGCAACTTAGCTAGCTAGGTAAGGTTAGCTGGCTAGGTAAGGTTAGCTGGCTAGGTAAGGTTAGCTGGCTCTGTCAAGCAGGCTTCAAAATGGTCTGTTAAGCGGGATTCTGGGACAGAAAATAGTGATACTAGCTGTTAAAAGCTAACAGAGTCTCGGAATCTATGCAAAAAAATAAGTGCTGTATTCATAATATAACTTAGATTGTTTGTTGTTTTGACTAAATGTAGCCAGAACAGCCAAGAGTTTCCAGCATTCAGCTGCACACTGATGACGTTGGTGTCTGGGTTTGTCTCTCCATCCCCATCTAATTCTACCTCTTTCTGGGTTTCTGCCTCTCCCATCTAGTTTCAATCTCGCCTGGGCTCTTGTGTTGTACTTATCATACCAGGGAAGGGTCAAGAAGAGTACACAAGCTCACAATCTCTCTCCAGAATATCAAAACAGGCTACACTGGGTGAGTGGTGGGTCTTTCTTCACATCACTACAGTACCCAGAGAGCATTCTTAAGAGATATGGAGAGGAGGGCTGAACAAGGGACATTTGGCCTCTTGCGGAACACTCCAGAACACTCTCGGGCCCTTACAGTTTCGTAAGGAGGCGGAACGCTTCACTTGTGCCCTCATGTAAGCAGCTAACCCCTTCAGTGTTCCATGGCTGGAGATTGAAGGGTACTCCTGTATCTCCCATAGTGTAGCAGCTAGATTAGGACCATGGCTCGCAACCTCTAGCCCAAGGAGGGGAAACTTCGATGAGGGTGGGGGGCCCAAAAAAAAATTCTGAAATCATCATGAGGGGCCGCAGTGGCTCGCGGGTCTGCTACCCACATCCATACATACATACAGTCAGATGTATAGTGTTTAGCCTTTTCTGTAATTCTTCTCATTTTGACATGTGTCGTAAAAAATAATATGTGCATTTTAACAGCAACTTTCCTGCAATTTTACACCTTTTGCCATAAAGGTGGAGAGAAATCTTTGCATATGAGAGTGACTGACAAAATTCAGTCGCGCCGACCTCGGTCGGTATTTCAACCATGATTACTACACGTTCAGATAGCTGTCCGCTCGTCTAACTTACCTCAAAAAGGTTTTAGGTGACATGGGCTAATTGAGTGACTGTCAGAAGAAGAGAAACTGCTGATGGCACAACCAAAATTTCCAAATTGAACTTGTGTATTTTACTATTTTAAACTCTCAAACGTAAGTTGAGACCCCGAGTTCCCAAAAGGCTGCTCCGCGGGCCACTAGTTGCCTATCCCTGCTCTAAGAGCCTTGGGTGTCCCCTCCTGTCCACTCCACAGTATGACAGCTAAACTTTACCGTGTTCCTTCACCATGGCTGGAGAGTACCTGTCTCCCACAGCATGTCAGCAGCTAAAACGAGGACCTGGCAACATGACATCTAGAGCCTTGGGTCTTTGTTTACAAAAGCCAACCTGTTTACAATACCAACCTGTTTACAATACCAACCTGTTTACAATACCAACCTGTTTAGTGCCTCCACACTTATTACTGGCGGACTTTAAAAACGAGTCACCGGCTGTCTCTGAAAAAGACACCCTCTTGCCTACATAGTGCACTACTTATGACCAGAGCTCTGCAGGCCCTGGTCAAGAGCAGAGCACTAAATAGGGAATAGGTGCCATTTCAGACGCAGCCAATCCTCTGTAGCAACATCTTATTTATTTTAAATGTTACACATTGGATAAAAGTAGATACTCACTGCTAGAAAATAGTATATCGTACACTGCAGTTGAGGAACAATGGAAAAGTAATTTTGCTTTGAACGTTAAAAAACGTGTACATTTTGAAAAAACAAATGTCCCGTGAATGTTTTGGTACACCTACCGGAGAGGCCTTTTTATGTCTACACCCATTCAATATCCTTAACAGCAGTTTAAGTCTTAGCCCCACCAATCTCTTTTAGGATTCACAGTGTAGTAAACAACCCAAAATTAAATTGAGACTCTAGGGGCAGTATTTCATTTTTGGATAAAAAAACGTTCCCGTTTTAAACAAGATATTTTGTCACGAAAAGATGCTCGACTATGCATATAATTGACAGCTTTTGAAAGAAAACACTGACGTTTCCAAAACTGCAAAGATATTATCTGTGAGTGCCACAGAACTGATGCTACAGGCGAAACAAAGATGAAACTTCAAACAGGAAATTAGCAGAATTTTTGAGGCTCTGTTTTCCATTGTCTCCTTATAAGGCTGTGAATGTGCCCTGAACGAGCCTACGCTTTCTGCCGTTTGCCCAAGGTGTCTGCAGCATTGTGACGTGTTTGTAGGCATATTTACATTTACATTTAAGTCATTTAGCAGACGCTCTTATCCAGATTGGCTATAAGATACTACATTTACCAGGTGTCCGCCCGGTGTCCTTTGTCGAAATTGGTGCGTAATCTTCAGCTGAAAGCATTTGTCCATGTGATTCAGAAGAGAAAGCATACTTCCACGAACAATATATCATCGAAGAGATATGTGAAAAACACCTTGAGGATTGATTCTAAACAACGTTTGCCATGTTTCAGTCGATATTATGGAGTTAATTTGGAAAAAAGTTCGGCGTTTTGATGACTGAATTTTCTGTTTTTTTTGGTAGCCAAAAGTGATGAACAAAACGGAACGATTTCTCCTACACAAAGAATATTTTGGGAAAAACTGAACATTTGCTATCTAACTGAGAGTCTCCTCATTGAAAACATCCGAAGTTCTTCAAAAGGTAAATGATTTCATTTGAATGCTTTTCTTGTTTTTGTGAAAATGTTGCCAGCTGAATGCTAACGCTAAATGCTACGCTAGCTATCAATACTGTTACACAAATGCTTGTTTTGCTATGGTTGAAAAGCATATTTTGAAAATCTGAGATGACAGTGTTGTTAACAAAAGGCTAAGCTTGAGAGCTAGCATATTTATTTCAATTCATTTGCGATTTTCATGAATAGTTAACGTTGCGTTATGGTAATGAGCTTGAGGCTGTATTCACGATCCCGGATCCGGGATGGCTAGTATCAAGAGTTAAAGACTAAAAAGTGGTGAAAGTATTAGCAAAAGGTATTAGTAAAAATACATTATCTAGTCCTTGGCCTTTATCCTAAATGTGACTTTGGTGAGGTCATGTTCTTCACATTACCGTCTTTGTATTTGATATAGTGTGTTTACCAATCTACGTTTGACAAATGCACAGGATACAGAAGGTTTAAACAGTGCAGTGAAATGGTTACTTGCATAGTGGAGTATTTTGTTTAGACGTGTAGCTAGCTAGCTAGTTGTGGTAGTAGGAGTTAGGATTATAGTTTATTGTTTAGCTAGCTAGTTGTGGTAGTACGAGATAGGATTATGGTTCATTGTTTAGCTAGCTAGTTGTGGTAGTATGAGTTAGGAATATGGTTTATTGTTTAGCTAGCTAGCTGTGGTAGTATGAGTTAGGATTATGGTTTATTGTTTAGCTAGCTAGCCGTGGTAGTACGAGATAGGATTATGGTTCATTGTTTAGCTAGCTAGTTGTGGTAGTACGAGATAGGATTATGGTTCATTGTTTAGCTAGCTAGTTGTGGTAGTATGAGTTAGGAATATGGTTTATTGTTTAGCTAGCTAGCTGTGGTAGTATGAGTTAGGAATATGGTTTATTGTTTAGCTAGCTAGCTGTGGTAGTATGAGTTAGGATTATGGTTTATTGTTTAGCTAGCTAGCTGTGGTAGTATGAGTTAGGATTATGGTTTATTGTTTAGCTAGCTAGCTGTGGTAGTATGAGTTAGGATTATGGTTTATTGTTTAGCTAGCTAGTTGTGGTAGTATGAGTTAGGATTATGGTTTATTGTTTAGCTAGCTAGCCATAATCGTAACTCATACAACCACGTACCATGCATGAATCTGCAGGTAGTTAAAGCTAACCAACTAGGTTCAATGCTAGCTAGATAGCATTAGGCTATAACTAAGCATTAGGCTATAACTAAGCATTAGGCTATAACTAAGCATTAGGCTATAACTAAGCATTAGGCTATAACTAAGCATTAGGCTATAACTAAGCATTAGGCTATAACTAAGCATTACATTAGGCTATAACTAAGCATTAGGCTATAACTAAGCATTACATTAGGCTATAACTAAGCATTAGGCTATAACTAAGCATTAGGCTATAACTAAGCATTAGGCTATAACTAAGCATTAGGCTATAACTAAGCATTAGGCTATAACTAAGCATTAGGCTATAACTAAGCATTAGGCTATAACTAAGCAATGCAAATGTCTTAGATAAGAATAATATTACTACACAGATCATACAAAAAAACATTATTACGCTTTAACTTGTAAACACCACCATAAGCAGGCCCCCAAACACCACCATAAGCAGGCCCCCAAACACCACCATAAGCAGGCCCGGTCTCTCTGGTCTCTGTTGTTTCCGTGACCCCCCCAAACACACACCATAAGCAGGCCCGGTCTCTGTTGTTTCCGTGACCCCCCCAAACACACACCATAAGCAGGCCCGGTCTCTGTTGTTTCCGTGACCCCCCCAAACACACACCATAAGCAGGCCCGGTCTCTCTGGTCTCTGTTGTTTCCGTGACCCCCCCAAACACACACCATAAGCAGGCCCGGTCTCTCTGGTCTCTGTTGTTTCCGTGACCCCCCCAAACACACACCATAAGCAGGCCCGGTCCCTGGTCTCTGTTTCTGCTGTGACCCCCCAAACACACACCATAAGCAGGCCCGGTCTCTCTGGTCTCTGCTGTTTCGTGACCCCCAAACACACACCATAAGCAGGCCTGGTCTCTGTTGTTTCCGTGACCCCCAAACACACACCATAAGCAGGCCCGGGTCTCTCTGTGACCCCCACCACACCATAAGCAGGCCCGGTCTCTCTGGTCTCTGCTGTTTCCGTGACCCCCACACACACACCATAAGCAGGCCCGGGTCTCTGGTCTCTGCTGTTTCCGTGACCCCCCCACACACACACCATAAGCAGGCCCGGTCTCTCTGGTCTCTGCTGTTTCCGTGACCCCCAAACACCACCATAAGCAGGCCCGGCCCTCAGCTCTCTGTCATGTAATTCCGTGACCCCCCACACACACACCACCACCAGCAGGCCCGGTAATCTCGCTCTCTGTTGTTTCCGTGACCCCCAAACACACCATAAGCAGGCCCGGTCTCTGTCTCTGCTGAGGGACCCCCAAACACACACCATAAGCAGGCCCGGGCTCTCTGCTGTTTCCGTGACCCCCCAAACACACACCATAAGCAGGCCCGGTCATCTACCATCTGCTGTTTCTGACCCCCAAACACCACCATAAGCAGGGTCTCTCTATCTCTGCTGTGGTTCCGTGACCCCCAAACACCACCATAAGCAGGCCCGGTCTCTCTGGTCTCAGTGTTGTTTCCGTGACCCCCCACACCACCATGGAGCAGGTGGGGGTCTCTCTGGTCCAGTGTCTGTGCTCTCTGTCCAGTTAGAGTGGAGGTGGTGCTCTGCTGTTATCCCCACACACCATAAGCAGGCCCGGTCTCTCGTTCTCTGTCCTGTGTAGAGTGGAGGTGGTGGGGGGAGTGTTATCTGTCCAGTTAGAGTGGACCCCAAACACCACCATAAGCAGGCCCGGTGGTGGTCTCTGCTGTTATCTGTCCACTCTCCAAACACACACCTAAGCAGGGTCTCTCTGCTGTTGTGACCCCCAAACACACACCAAAGGGAGGCCCCGTCTCACACTCTCTCTGCTGTTCCCATGACCTGGGGGGAGACCCCCTGTAAGCATGGCCCTGAGCCCAGAAACAGCTTTCAGGTCATTAATCTCCAAAGTGCAGCTCGTCCAAGAAACAGCCCCCCCCCCTCCTCCTCCACCACCATGAACTTTTGTTTAATAAACGACGCTAAATGTGAAAGACTTGTACAGAACGGCCACAAACACATCATACCCAGACAGAGGTTGTGCTCCAGAAGTATTTAGGGAATAGGGTGCCATTTGGGACACAGTGAGCTGGTCTGGCCGTTGGTAGAGTGTAGAGCCTTTTACATTACATGTCATCTACCACTCTACATGTCATCTACCATAGCGCTTTAGAAAATTCTGTTAAGAGGGTATTCTATCTCCCCAGTGTAGAGTGGTGGTGGTGGTGGGGGGGAAGTGTTATCTGTCCAGTGTAGAGTGGTGGTGGTGGGGGGAGTGTTATCTGTCCAGTGTAGAGTGGAGGTGGTGGGGAAGTGTTATCTGTCCAGTGTAGAGTGGAGGTGGTGGGGGGAGTGTTATCTGTCCAGTGTAGAGTGGAGGTGGTGGGGGAAGTGTTATCTGTCCAGTGTAGAGTGGAGGTGGTGGGGGGAGTGTTATCTGTCCAGTGTAGAGTGGAGGTGGTGGGGGAAGTGTTATCTGTCCAGTGTAGAGTGGAGGTGGTGGGGGAAGTGTTATCTGTCCAGTGTAGAGTGGAGGTGGTGGGGGAGTGTTATCTGTCCAGTGTAGAGTGGAGGTGGTGGGGGAAGTGTTATCTGTCCAGTGTAGAGTGGAGGTGGTGGGGGGAGTGTTATCTGTCCAGTGTAGAGTGGAGGTGGTGGGGGAAGTGTTATCTGTCCAGTGTAGAGTGGTGGTGGTGGGGGGGAGTGTTATCTGTCCAGTGTAGAGTGGAGGTGGTGGGGGAAGTGTTATCTGTCCAGTGTAGAGTGGTGGTGGTGGGGGAGTGTTATCTGTCCAGTGTAGAGTGGAGGTGGTGGGGGAAGTGTTATCTGTCCAGTGTAGAGTGGAGGTGGTGGGGGAGTGTTATCTGTCCAGTGTAGAGTGGAGGTGGTGGGGGGAGTGTTATCTGTCCAGTGTAGAGTGGAGGTGGTGGGGGAGTGTTATCTGTCCAGTGTAGAGTGGAGGTGGTGGGGGGGGGTGTTATCTGTCCAGTGTAGAGAGTGGAGGGGAGTGTTATCTGTCCAGTGTAGAGTGGAGGTGGTGGGGGGGAGTGTTATCTGTCCAGTGTAGAGTGGTGGTGGTGGGGGAGTGTTATCTGTCCAGTGTAGAGTGGTGGTGGGGGGGAGTGTTATCTGTCCAGTGTGGAGGTGGTGGGGAAGTGTTATCTGTCCAGTGTAGAGTGGAGGTGGTGGGGGGGGGGAGTGTTATCTGTCCAGTGTAGAGTGGAGGTGGTGGGGGAAGTGTTATCTGTCCAGTGTAGAGTGGAGGTGGTGGGGGGAGTGTTATCTGTCCAGTGTAGAGTGGAGGTGGTGGGGGGAAGTGTTATCTGTCCAGTGTAGAGTGGAGGTGGTGGGGGGAAGTGTTATCTGTCCAGTGTAGAGTGGAGGTGGTGGGGGAGTGTTATCTGTCCAGTGTAGAGTGGAGGTGGTGGGGGGAAGTGTTATCTGTCCAGTGTAGAGTGGAGGTGGTGGGGGAGTGTTATCTGTCCAGTGTAGAGTGGAGGTGGTGGGGGAAGTGTTATCTGTCCAGTGTAGAGTGGTGGTGGTGGGGGGAGTGTTATCTGTCCAGTGTAGAGTGGAGGTGGTGGGGAAGTGTTATCTGTCCAGTGTAGAGTGGTGGTGGTGGGGGGAGTGTTATCTGTCCAGTGTAGAGTGGAGGTGGTGGGGGAAGTGTTATCTGTCCAGTGTAGAGTGGAGGTGGTGGGGGGAGTGTTATCTGTCCAGTGTAGAGTGGAGGTGGTGGGGGGAGTGTTATCTGTCCAGTGTAGAGTGGAGGTGGTGGGGAGTGTTATCTGTCCAGTGTAGAGTGGAGGTGGTGGGGAGTGTTATCTGTCCAGTGTAGAGTGGAGGTGGTGGGGAGTGTTATCTGTCCAGTGTAGAGTGGAGGTGGTGGGGGAAGTGTTATCTGTCCAGTGTAGAGTGGAGGTGGTGGGGGAAGTGTTATCTGTCCAGTGTAGAGTGGTGGTGGTGGGGGGAGTGTTATCTGTCCAGTGTAGAGTGGAGGTGGTGGGGGGAGTGTTATCTGTCCAGTGTAGAGTGGAGGTGGTGGGGGAAGTGTTATCTGTCCAGTGTAGAGTGGTGGTGGTGGGGGAGTGTTATCTGTCCAGTGTAGAGTGGAGGTGGTGGGGGAAGTGTTATCTGTCCAGTGTAGAGTGGAGGTGGTGGGGAGTGTTATCTGTCCAGTGTAGAGTGGAGGTGGTGGGGGGAGTGTTATCTGTCCAGTGTAGAGTGGAGGTGGTGGGGGAAGTGTTATCTGTCCAGTGTAGAGTGGAGGTGGTGGGGAAGTGTTATCTGTCCAGTGTAGAGTGGTGGTGGTGGGGGAGTGTTATCTGTCCAGTGTAGAGTGGAGGTGGTGGGGGAGTGTTATCTGTCCAGTGTAGAGTGGAGGTGGTGGGGGAGTGTTATCTGTCCAGTGTAGAGTGGAGGTGGTGGGGGAAGTGTTATCTGTCCAGTGTAGAGTGGAGGTGGTGGGGGAGTGTTATCTGTCCAGTGTAGAGTGGTGGTGGTGGGGGAGTGTTATCTGTCCAGTGTAGAGTGGAGGTGGTGGGGGGAGTGTTATCTGTCCAGTGTAGAGTGGAGGTGGTGGGGGGAGTGTTATCTGTCCAGTGTAGAGTGGAGGTGGTGGGGGGAGTGTTATCTGTCCAGTGTAGAGTGGAGGTGGTGGGGGGAGTGTTATCTGTCCAGTGTAGAGTGGAGGTGGTGGGGGGAGTGTTATCTGTCCAGTGTAGAGTGGAGGTGGTGGGGGGAGTGTTATCTGTCCAGTGTAGAGTGGAGGTGGTGGGGGAAGTGTTATCTGTCCAGTGTAGAGTGGAGGTGGTGGGGGGAGTGTTATCTGTCCAGTGTAGAGTGGAGGTGGTGGGGGGAGTGTTATCTGTCCAGTGTAGAGTGGAGGTGGTGGGGGAGTGTTATCTGTCCAGTGTAGAGTGGAGGTGGTGGGGGAGTGTTATCTGTCCAGTGTAGAGTGGAGGTGGTGGGGGAGTGTTATCTGTCCAGTGTAGAGTGGTTGTGGTGGGGGAGTGTTATCTGTCCAGTGTAGAGTGGAGGTGGTGGGGGAAGTGTTATCTGTCCAGTGTAGAGTGGAGGTGGTGGGGGGAGTGTTATCTGTCCAGTGTAGAGTGGAGGTGGTGGGGAAGTGTTATCTGTCCAGTGTAGAGTGGAGGTGGTGGGGGAGTGTTATCTGTCCAGTGTAGAGTGGTGGTGGTGGGGGAGTGTTATCTGTCCAGTGTAGAGTGGAGGTGGTGGGGGGAGTGTTATCTGTCCAGTGTAGAGTGGTGGTGGTGGGGGGGGTGTTATCTGTCCAGTGTAGAGTGGTGGTGGTGGTGGGTGGGGGGTGTTATCTGTCTAGTGTAGAGTGGGGGGGGGGGTTGTTATCTGTCCAGTGTGGAGTGGTGGTGGGGGGGTGTTATCTGTCCAGTGTGGAGTGGTGGGAGGGGGTGTTATCTGTCCAGTGTAGAGGGGGAATCGGGGATCAATACTTTAAAATAACATCAGAGCCTCCAGAGAACGACGGTCTGTTTACTTCATCTCAAATGAACGATTCTGTTGAACTCACTCCTCTGACAAAGATGTGGAAGATGGCTACTTCCATGTCTGTTTTAAGGATCTCCTCTCTGATCCTTCACTCTCCCCCCCCTCCCTCCCTCCCTTTACCATTAGCTCTGTTCAGCACCAGGATGCATCCCAAACAGCACCCTATTCCCTAAAAGTAGGGCATTATATAGGGAATAGGGTGTAGGATGCAGTCCCATAGGAAGTTACATGAGGGGAGCAAGAGGATAAAACCACAAGAGGAAGAGTGGAAAGAAAAAATTGAGGAGAGGAAGAACGGAACGGAGGAGAAGAGATTAAATATGTATTCAATAATGATATAATTACCAAGATGAAAGACATTGGAGAGAAGAGGTGTGTGTGTGTGTGTGTGTGTGTGTGTGTGTGTGTGTGTGTGTGTGTGTGTGTGTGTGTGTGAGAGAGAGGGGCAAGGAGATAGGGAGGGGGTTCCTCTAAGACGACATGTGCTCAGTGGACTTTGACCATAAGCTTTTTATTAAAAAACCATGAGCATTCTCATCTGCAGACAATAACAAAAGTGGAGCCAAATTTCTGCAGGGGACACGGAGGGGTTATATGGTTGTACGTGGCAGGAGGTGGAGTGTGTGTGTGAGCCCCACTCTCCCCCGGCCCTCTCCCTTCCGTAGCCCCACTCTCCCCGGCCCTCTCCTTCCGAGCCCCACTCTCCCCGGCCCTCTGCCCTCTCCCTTCCGTAGCCCCACTCTCCCCCGGCCCTCTCCCTTCCGTAGCCCCACTCTCCCCCGGCCCTCTCCCTTCCGTAGCCCCACTCTCCCCCGGCCCTCTCCCTTCCGTAGCCCCACTCTCCCCGTGGGCCCCACTCTCCCCGGCCCTCTCCCTCTCCCTTCCGTAGCCCCACTCTCCCCGGCCCTCTCCCTTCCGTAGCCCCACTCTCCCCCCGGCCCTCTCCCTCTCCCCTTCCGGCCCTCTAGCCCCACTCTCCCCCGGCCTCTCCCTTCGTCCGTAGCCCCACCCCTCTCCCCGGCCCTCTCCCTTCCCCGTAGCCCCACTCTCCCCGGCCCTCTCCCTTCCGTAGCCCCACTCTCCCCCCCTCTCCCCGGCCCTCTCCCTTCCGTAGCCCCACTCTCCCCGGCCCCTCTCCCTTCCGTAGCCCCACTCTCCCCCGGCCCTCTCCCTTCCGTAGCCCCTCTCTCCCTTCCGTAGCCCTCTCCCTTCCGTAGCCCCACTCTCCCCGGCCCTCTCCCTTCCGTAGCCCCACTCTCCCGGCCCTCTCCCTTCCGTAGCCCCCCTCTCCCCCAGCCCTCTCTCCCTTCCGTAGCCCCACTCTCCCCAGCCCTCTCCCTTCCGTAGCCCCACTCTCCCCCAGCCCTCTCCCTTCCGTACTCTCCCCCAGCCCTCTCCCCCAGCCCTCTCCCTTCCGTAGCCCCACTCTCCCCCAGCCCTCTCCCTTCCATTGCTCCAGAGGCCGACCTCCAAATTATAGAACCAAAACAACTCTTGACGAGTCGGGGCCATTAAGGAAACCCTACCATAGCACTACTTTAGACCCCATTCCCTATATAGTGCACTACTTTAGACCAGGGCCCAACGGGATACAAACTGAGAAATGGGTTGTTTCCCCCTCTACTGTGTGAGGCTGACTAATGAGTGAGGTTTCTCACCTAGCTCTTCTCTAGAATGATTCATAACCTACAGAAGGACAGTCAATTCATGTTTGGAGGCCTCCTGGAATAGCAAGGCTGTTATTTCAGGCCCTGAGAGCCTGTAGAAATGGACCTGGAGTACAAGATGTGTGTTGTTGACTATCAACAATAAAATAAAAAAACATTTTAAAAAATCAAGTTTACTCAACTACTAGATTTACGATCCTTCCTTCTCTCTGGGCCATCACCATTTCCTCCCTCGCTCTCTTTCTCCCCTCTGGGAAGAACAATAGTTGCAAGCCAGCGAATGAGAAAGCGGGAGAGAGAGTTACACGGACCAGTGCTAACTTGTCTCACTGCACCAGGAAGGGAATGTAGTAGGTAGAGCATGACCCGTTCACCACTCACACCTTGTCAGCCTGGTGATGAATAGTGCTTGCTTACCATAACATTGTGCTATGGGTCTATCCCAGATGCCTCCCTATTTCCCTTTGGGGCTCTGGTCAAAAGTAGTGCACTGTAATAGGGAATAGGGGGCCAATTGGGATGCAACCTGTGATTCAACCACAGCATTGAGCCATTTGACTACGTAAGCAACAGAGTGAAGGAGGAGACAGTGTCTCGTAAAACAGGTAGCATCCCCAAGGATAGCTGCTTGTTTATTACTGCCATCAGAGCCAACAGGACTGTATTACTTATCAGCGTCTTGTTGTGGCAGCAGCGCAGAACAGAGCAGAACGCTTCCAGAACCAGAAGCTAAGAACAGAGGCCTGTGTTCTAGAACCAGAACCATTTCGGTTCAGAACCAGATCCAAAATGGCAGCTGAGCTTCACTCAGAATGAGGAGTGGGCGATCCACTGTGGCCCTGATAGCTCAGTGAGGTGATGCATGGAAGTTCTGCCTGGCTTCGTCCTCATTTGGAGGTCCTTGTCCTAGGTTTGTAAAATCCTTGAAGACGCTGGCTGCCCACACCTCGTCTCGCCACTAAATCACAGGAAGTATTCTAGATGGTGTTCCTTTTCCCTTCAAGTCACGTTTTGTCATTTATTGGTATAAAGCCTTGTTTAACACTTCATAGACTACAAGGTCACTGACCCCTGATTTACAAGCTAGTTGGGTTTACAGTTTACTCACTTTATACACTGATAGAAACACACGGGGAGGGAGACAGGCAAGCCTTGAGTTCGTCAACATGCAGGTCAGGGTACGTACACACACACACACACACTCCCAACACCACTACTTACTTGGAGAGGGAAACACCTCCTGCTTTCCCTATGAGTTCCTCATGGTGAAGCACCGCCTCGTTCCAGGGAATGTCCAGGAATTTGAGCAGCGTCCTCATCCACTTCTCTGGATGGAGCACCAGCTGTTCATAATGCACCGGCAGGCACTTGTCTGAGGCATCCAGGCACTGAGTGTACATGGTCTCTATGGCCCTGTTCCACTTGGTCAGGCAGTCTCTGTAGCTGCCCAGGTCAAAGCCAGCGATCGTCACCTTACGGGAGATCATCGAATGGACCGAGGCGCGTCCGTCCCGGATCATGAGCACGAACTTGGCGTGCGGGAAGATCTTAGCCAGGTAGGAGAGGGACTTCAGAGCGAAGGGGTCCTTGTTACAGAGGAAGTTGGCGGGTTCGCCGTGCTTCACAATGATCTCCAGGAGGAAGGCCTGCATGGCGGCGTCCAGGACCTCGTCCGTCACCCCAGCCTCGTCCAGACGCATCTTCTCCCTCCCCGACCGCGACCACATCTGTTTCATGGCCAGGATACGTGGAATAACCCTGGTCTCCTCTCCACAACGAACCTCGGGGTGAGCGTCCAGCATGGCTCTCATCAACGTGGTCCCACTCCTGGGAACCCCTCCAATGAACACTAGGGGCATGTCCTTGTTGTAGACGAATGGAGCGGAGAGGTTATGGCCCCCAGGACCAGAGCCCCGCAGGATGGCGGAGGAGCCCAACGAGCCGCCCAGGAGGACCCCTCCCGGCCCCTGAAGGCCCCCCAGAACCCCTTGGTCCCCAGGCTGGCTGCTGCGCTCCTCGATGCGGTGGTGACACTCCATGGCATGACGACCCAAGTAGAAGACTGTGACTGAGCTGATGACCAGACAGGCCACCAGTAGGTTCTGCTTCAGCTTCATCATCATCACCATCACCATCTCAGGACCAGGGAGGGAGGGGGGAGGTGTACCAGAGGAGGTAGTGGAAGAGGAGGGAAGGTTGGGAGTAGCGGAGTGTCCTTCCTTTCAAGGTCGACGATGAGGGGCAGAGCGTGTTGCGTGTTCCCCAGTGGTCAGCGCTTGTCGTGTGCCCAGCTCCATCAGGCCTTGGGAAGAACAGAATAAAAACACATTATTACACAATATAATCATATAGCCTTGGTTGGAACAGTAGAACATGGCAACTTCAGGCAGATCCTGGTAGAGATCTTGACATTCTAGATCATTTGTATACTGCTGGTAGAAATCAAGCTAAGGCTTGAGCCAACAAAAGGTTAAAATGGTTCACGTCGTATATGGTCCTAAAAAAGGCTCTGTTCAGAAAAACATCTTATTTTCAGCATTATACTGTACTGACCCATCTTTACAAAGAGAGCGGAGTAAAACTATGATCTGAGCTATGCAAGTTATTTTGTATTGTTATTTTAGTTAAATACACACACGAAATTACCAAGGAATTCCTTATATCCAATGTAGGAATTACCCTCAACATAATTACAAATCCCCTCGGGAGAAATGTAGGCTACGGAAGAGACGCTCCACTTTGACCTCAGAAAGCAGTAATGAACACATTCTCTCTGTCTGACAACGTTATGGATCTCACGCCAAAACCACTGTACAACTATGGTGTAAAAGAAAGGCTAAGGCCGACATCATAAAGTTGTCAGAAAAACACTCGACACAGTCAAGGCCCTCAGCTGACACAAGCCCATAGGAATGAATCCAGGCCACAGACTAGAGGTACAGCGAGAGGGAGAGAGACAGACACCGAGAGAGAGAGAGAGAGAGAGCGAACAGCTCCACTATTCAGCAGTCTTAAGCATTTAGGACTTCCCCAGTGACACACTTAGCAACATAAAGACGCAATGATTTTATATATCCCTCAGAGGGAAATCTCTAATTTACAACCATCTTGTTCCATTTTTCAACTCGTTTTTTTTCTCGTTTCCCAGTGTTCAGTTTGTTTCTTGGGCTGAGAGAAACGTTCCTGACCAGGAACGAGACGTCCAACCTCCGGCCTCTAATTTGTCCCTGAGCAGTTACACAGGCTCTGATTTACAGAGTAGGTGGTGTGACATCACGTTACTCTGGGTCATTGCCACAGAAAAAGGAACCATGAGTACCAACATGTGAAGTTTATAGGAGCATATCAAATTTGGTGTCAAATGAAAGCTAAAAAGGAGTATATATTTTTGGGAAATAAGGTATAAATACGCCCCCCCCCAATCCTAAAAATGTTTAGTAAACAGAAGGCTTCGATTTCTGGTCACAGAAGAAGAAGCTAGGTTCCCATCCAATTGGTGACAGAATATTATAAAGTCTGCATTGGGGCGGCAGGGTAGCCTAGTGGTTAGAGTGTTGGACTAGTAACCGGAAGGTTGCAAGTTCAAACCCCCGAGCTGACATGGTACAAATCTGTCGTTCTGCCCCTGAACAGGCAGTTAACCCACTGTTCCTAGGCCGTCATTGAAAATAAGAATTTGTTGTTAACGGACTTGCCTGGTTAAATAAAGGTAAAAAAAAAAAATTAAAATGATGCTAATTGTCCTACCAGTGGTGTTTCCACTGAACTGGCTTGTTTCTGATAATAACTAGTGCATGATGACAACGCGCACAAAAATGTTGTTTTTCCCCTTAAGTTTTCATGTATCATTGCATTTTCAAACTTACCGATAGTTGTCACTAAAACTGGTAGCGTAAAAACAGAAAAATGTGCCAACTCTGGTCTTGGCACCTAAGCTCTAACCAACAGCTCCCAGATACAGTACGGCTAGGCTACATGATGATGAATAAGAGCCAGAATATTTGTATTTGTCAAACACCGAAACAAACTGAACACTGGAAAACGAGAAAAAAAACGAGTTGAAAAATGGAACAAGATGGTTGTAAATTAGAGATTTCCCTCTGAGGGATAAATATAATCATTGCGTCTTTATGTTGCTAAGTGTGTCACTGGGGAAGTCTCTCAGAATGACCTTCTTGATCCAAATCAGTCAGGTTTCAAGACTAGTCATTCAACTGAGACTGCTCTTCTCTGTATCACGGAGGCGCTCCGCACTGCTAAAGCTAACTCTCTCTCCTCTGCTCTCATCCTTCTAGACCTATCGGCTGCCTTCGATACTGTGAACCATCAGATCCTCCTCTCCACCCTCTCCGAGTTGGGCATCTCCGGCGCGGCCCACGCTTGGATTGCGTCCTACCTGACAGGTCGCTCCTACCAGGTGGCGTGGCGAGAATCTGTCTCCTCACCACGCGCTCTCACCACTGGCGTCCCCCAGGGCTCTGTTCTAGGCCCTCTCCTATTCTCGCTATACACCAAGTCACTTGGCTCTGTCATAACCTCACATGGTCTCTCCTATCATTGCTATGCAGGCGACACACAATTAATCTTCTCCTTTCCCCCTTCTGATGACAAGGTGGCGAATCGCATCTCTGCATGTCTGGCAGACATATCAGTGTGGATGACGGATCACCACCTCAAGCTGAACCTCGGCAAGACGGAGCTGCTCTTCCTCCCGGGAAGGACTGCCCGTTCCATGATCTCGCCATCACGGTTGACAACTCCATTGTGTCCTCCTCCCAGAGCGCTAAGAACCTTGGCGTGATCCTGGACAACACCCTGTCGTTCTCAACTAACATCAAGGCGGTGGCCCGTTCCTGTAGGTTCATGCTCTACAACATCCGCAGAGTACGACCCTGCCTCACACAGGAAGCGGCGCAGGTCCTAATCCAGGCACTTGTCATCTCCCGTCTGGATTACTGCAACTCGCTGTTGGCTGGGCTCCCTGCCTGTGCCATTAAACCCCTACAACTCATCCAGAACGCCGCAGCCCGTCTGGTGTTCAACCTTCCCAAGTTCTCTCACGTCATCCCGCTCCTCCGCTCCCTCCACTGGCTTCCAGTTGAAGCTCGCATCCGCTACAAGACCATGGTGCTTGCCTACGGAGCTGTGAGGGGAACGGCACCTCAGTACCTCCAGGCTCTGATCAGGCCTTACACCCAAACAAGGGCACTGCGTTCATCCACCTCTGGCCTGCTCGCCTCCCTACCACTGAGGAAGTACAGTTCCCGCTCAGCCCAGTCAAAACTGTTCGCTGCTCTGGCCCCCCAATTGTGGAACAAACTCCCTCACGACGCCAGGACAGCGGAGTCAATCACCACCTTCCGGAGACACCTGAAACCCCACCTCTTTCAGGAATACCTAGGATAGGATAAAGTAATCCTTCTCACCCCCTTAAAAGATTTAGATGCACTATTGTAAAGTGGCTGTTCCACTGGATGTCATAAGGTGAACGCACCAATTTGTAAGTCGCTCTGGATAAGAGCGTCTGCTCAATGACTTAAATGTAAATGTAAATCATGTGACCAGAATAGGACTCTCGATATTTATTGTAAAGGAGCATCAAGCTCATACCGTGCACTTTAACCACCCTGTGAAGATCAGAACTTATTTCATCTGTAGCCTAATAAACTGCATGGGTTCCCAAATCATAGTAGGAGGACCACATACCATATCAACGCGTAATTCCATGTTTACTCCGAGATGGTTGTTAGATCAATATTTGTACATTAAAATCAAAAAGCTGTTTCCTTGCATAATCACATTTTACCGACACAAAAAAGATCCCACCATATCGAACGAACAAAATGATCTGTCGGCATTTATAAAATGTACCAGAAACGACTTGTTTCCATCACAGTTGTTGCGAAAAAAATAAAATAAAATAAAAAGCATGTACACAGTATGACTTTACTCACATAAAAACTTTTATGGAGTAAAAAAAAAGGAGTCTTAAACATCATTAAACATCGTTAAACATCGTTAAACATCATTAAACATCGTTAAACATCGTTAAACATCATTAAACATCGTTAAACATCATTAAACATCGTTAAACATCGTTAAACATCGTCTACCAGAAAAGCTCTAATAGAAATATTCAAACACAATAATGTTGAAGGCCGTCTAATATCAACATTTATATTCCATTTCGCAGAAATTTGCCTTCTGTAAGTTTGAGAAATATTGCCTAGTGTCATATCATTCCGATACCAAAAACACCCTCCTCTTAAAGATATATTCTAATTATTCTCCCTGGTGACAGAGGATTATGGAAGTACACAGAAGTAACAAGTTTAGGTAGACCTACCAATTAGTGTTTTATATGGATAACAATTTGGTTTATGAATTATTGTGATTAAAGTGTTACTCCCCAAAAATATTTATTTATTTATTTAAAAAAATCAGTAATAGAATGAGTACTGTTACATGCACAATGAGATCATGGATAGTCAGATTACAATAGTTTGATTAAAAAGTGAACATGATTCGCAAGAGGAACGATTTCCCTAATAATCCTGTTAACATGTAGCCGGATTTCAGATGTGTCCCTGACAGAACTCAAAATACAGGAAACGTTTTTCTCCACTTCCTGACCGACTGACATGGACAGTTTTTGATGTGGGCGCCGTCCTCAAACAATCACATGGCATGCTTTCACTGTAAAGCCTATTGTAAATCGGACAATGCAATTAGATGAAGAATTAAAAGCTTTTAACCAATATAAGACACTTGTACGTACCTAAATGTTTGATGATTATTTATTTGAATTGCATGCCCTCCAACTTCACTGGAAGTTGTCGACAGCTGGTGGGACGCCTAGCCCTAAGAAATATCCTCTTAAGTCGACCCCCTACATTTTCGAACATTCTGTTAAAAATCGCGCAACATTTCAGCGTCCTGCTACTCATGCCAGGAATATAGTATATGCATATGATTAGTATGTGTGGATAGAAAACACTCTGACGTTTCTAAAACTGGTTAAATCACGGCTGTGACTATAACAGAACGTGCGTTTCATCGAAAAGCGCAAGAAAATCTGATCACTGAAAACTGGAAAATATATCAATGCGCCACTTGCATGTATTGTGCGCCACTTGCATGTATTGTTGAATGGAAACCAAATTACATGGGGCTTAGATTGCAATTCCTACAGCTTCCACATGATGTCGCCAGTCTTGTCATTTGCCTTGGCTTTGTTTCTTGGTCAAACAAGCGAGACACAGCCCATTTCTTCCGGTCTCCGACAGGATGTTTTGGATGGGAAATTTCTGAACATGATTTCAAGACGTGGAGCTATTGAATACACATCGCCCCGTGATCAATTTGATAGATTATTAACGTTTACTAATACCTAAAGTTGCATTACAAAAGTATTTCGAAGTGTTTTGTGAAAGTTTATCGTCAACTTTTTTAATTTAAAAAAATTACATTGCGTTTTAAAATGCTGTTTTTTCCTTGATCACACAGTCTTCAAAAATCGATATCTAGGGTATATATGGACCGATTTAATCGAAAAAAAGACCCAATAGTGATGTTTATGGGACATCTAGGAGTGCCAACAAAGAAGATCGTCAAAGGTAATGAATGTTTTATATTTTATTTCTGCGTTTTGTGTAGCGCCGGCTACGCTAATTCTTTTGTTTGGGTCGCCTTCAGGTATTTCGGGGTGTTGCATGCTATCAGATAATAGCTTCTCATGCTTTCGCCGAAAAGCATTTTAAAAATCTGACCTGTTGGCTGGATTCACAACGAGTGTAGCTTTAATTCAGTACCCTGCATGTGTGTTTTAATGAACGTTTGAGATTTAACGAGTGCTATTAGCATTTAGCGTAGCGCATTTGCATTTCCAGATGTCTAAATGGGACGCATGCGTGCCGGGTCGACGTAAGAGGTTAACAGGTGTGCCTTGTTAAAAAGTTAATTTGTGGAATGTCCTTCTTAATGCGTTTGAGCCAATCAGTTGAGATGTGACAAGGTAGGGTTGGCATACAAAAGATAGTGCTATTTGGTAAAGGTCCATATTACAGCAAGAACAGATCAAATATGCAAAGAGAAATGACAATCCATCATTACTAGAAATGAAGGTCAAGACAATCTGGAAAATTTCAAGAACTTTGAAAGTAAGTACAGTTGCAAAAACCATCAAGCACTATAATGAAACTGGCTCTCATGAGGACCGCCACAGGAAAGGAAGACCCAGAGTTACCTCTGCTGCAGAGGAGAAGTTCATTAGAGTTACCAGCCTCAGAAAATCGGCAACTAACTGCACCTCAGACTTCAGCCAAAATAAATGTTTCACAGGGTTCAAGTAACAGACACCCCTCAACATCAACTGTTCAGAGGAGACTGCGTGAATCAGGTCTTTATGGTCAAATATCTGCAAAGAAACCACTAGTAAAGGACACCAATAAGAAGAAGAGATTTGCTTGGGCCAAGAAACACGAGCAATGGACATTCGATCGGTGGAAATCTGTCCTTTGGTCTGATGAGTCCAAATTTGAGATTTCTGGTTCCAACCGCCATGTCTTTGTGAGACGCAGAGTAGGTGAACCGATAATCTCTGCGTGTGTGGTTCCCACCGTGAAGCATGGAGGAGGTGTGATGGTGTGGAGGTGCTTTGCTGGTGACACTGTCTGTGATTTATTTAGAATTCAAGGCACACTTAACCAGCATGCCTACCACAGTATCCTGCAGTGATTCCCCATCCCATCTGGTTTGCTCTTAGTGGAACTATTATTTGTTTTTCCACAGGACAATGACCCAAAACACACCTCCAGGCTGTGTAAGGGCTATTTGACGAAGAAGGAGAGTGATGGAGTGCTGCATCAGATGACCTGGCATCCACAATCACCTGACCTCAACCCAATTGAGATGAGTTGGACCGCAGAGTGAAGCAAAAGCCGCCAACAAGTGCTCAGCATATGTGGGAACTCCTTCAAGACTGTTGGAAAATAATTCCAGGTGAAGCTGGTTGAGAGAATGCCAAGAGTGTGCAAAGCTGTCATCAAGGAAAAGGGTGGGTATTTGAAGAGTCTCAAATATATTTTGATTTGTTTAACACTTTTGGTAACTACATGATTCCATATGTGTTTTGATGTCTTCGCTATATTCAACAATGTAGAAAATAGTAAAAATAAAGAAAAACCCTTGAATGAGGTGGTGTCCAAACTTTTGACTGGTGGTAGTAGTGGTGTTGTGTGTTGTGTGTAATTTATATATACATACACACACACACACGCACACAAATATAAATATATGACATATGTTTTCTGTCTGGGGCCCCCTAGCAGCAGGGGGCCCAAAGCAACCGCTTATGTCGCTTATACCTAGAGCCGGCCCTGCACACTCTCCTTCGCTTGTCTCTTATCTTCTGTGACATTTGACTGACGGCTTTGATGGGTCTTTCTTGGCAAAGCTCAACAAGACATCATTAATCTGCTCTGACGACTGTCTGACGCTCCTCTCAAAACACCCACGCATGTTGACGCACAGTAACACCAGTCACACCTTACGAAACAATAATGGATACACAGTAACAGACACGCACTTTATCTGTGATGCAGATGTAACATAATTGAAAAGAGCGATCACACACACACACACGATGCTGTCATCCTGCCCTTTCCCTAAAAGCAATTATTACAGGGGTTCAGGCGGGCCTTCGCACATCAGCAAAGCAATTATTACAGGGGTTCAGGCGGGCCTTCGCACATCAGCAAAGCAATTATTCCAGGCTCCCTATTAGAGATGTGCTTCTGCAGCATATGTTAGAGATGTGTGTGTGCATCCCGACAGCAACAACTGATAAGAGGACGGGAAATACAAAAGGAGAGGAAAGCACCGTCTCCACAGACAGACTAGATACTATGTTTGGCCTTGTGTTTAAGGCTATTGTCTTGCTGAAAAGGCGAATTCCTCTCCCAGTGTCTGGTGGAAAAGCAGAATGAGACAGGCTTTACCCTTTAGGATTTTGTGTGTACTTAGCTCCATTACAATTTAGAAAGAAAAAATTATAATATTGAAAAAACGATCCCGTCCTTAATGATTACCAGCATGCCCATTAGGGATGGGATCCTTAACGTTACGGTTTCTGTTCCCCCACCCCACCCCACCCCCACAAAATGTATATCACAGTGCAGTAGATATCACAAACATATTATTTTCTGTGTTTACAGCCTAACTAGACAATAGGCTGTGAAGGGAAAGGTGTCATTTAAATCAAACCAGTGAGGAAGAGGCCCATTTTAGGCCCGGGGTAGAAAACACTGATGAGCCAGGAGGTTGTTTGTATCAACATCCCAGCAAAACTCCCTCCAAATGACGGAAGTTAACTACATGAACAACTAGTAGAAACCTACATCTAAATGATTGGATGTTAGACTTAGGTCTAACCTCTTGAACATTTAGCCTACTGGTATTTCTGTATGAGGAACTCGCTCTTAACATCGCAGAACAGTTTGAATGATGCTTTCACCATAACGGTAACCAGGGCTAAAATGCCAGCACCTTGACAATATTACAGGGCGGATGGCTTCTGAAGGAGGTCTCCTGGTTCTGTTTTCTAGCCTGGTTAAAAACCTAGACTGAACAATTGGGTTTAACCAGGCTACCGGTTTCTTCCAAGTTAACTCTAATTACACTGGAACAGCAGATTCAAGCCAAGTGGTTCCCCGCCAACCCAGCCAGACCCTATACACAGAGTGGATAAAACATTAAGAACAGCTGCTCTTTCCGTGACAGACTGACCAGGTGAATTCAGGTGAAATGATCCCTTATTGATGTCACTTGTTAAATCCACTTCAATGCGTGTAGATGAAGGGGAGGAGACGGGTTAAAGAAGGATTTTTAAGCCTTGAGACAATTGAGACATGGATTGTGTTTGTGTACCATTCAGAGGGTGAATGGACAAGACAAAAAATATATAAGTGCCTTTGAACAGGGTATGGTAGTAGGTACCAGGCGCACCGGTTTGAGTCTGTCAAGAACTGCAACGCTGTTGGGTTTTTCACGCTCAACAGTTTCCTCTGCATATCAACAATGGTCCACCATCCAAAGAACATCCAGCCAACTTGACACAACTGTGGGAAGCATGAGTCAACATGGGCCAGCATCCCTGTGGAACACTTTCGGTACCTTTTAGAGTCCACGCCCCGACAAATTGAGACTGTTCTGAGGGCAAAAGCAGGTGAAACTCAATATTCGGAAGGCGTTCCTAATGTTTTGTACATCTCCCTCTGTGTCTTCATCTTGAGGTCCTTCCACCTCCATTTAAAAAAAAAAACAGCTAAACCCAGATCTGGAATCTGTCTGTGAGCAAACAGCCCCATGCTACTCCCGTCACCCCGACGCTACTGCCGGTCCCCGACGCTACTCCCGGCCCCCGACGCTACTCCCGGTCCCCGACGCTACTCCCGGTCCCCGACGCTACTCCCGGTCCCCGACGCTACTCCCAGCCCCCGACGCTACTCCCGTCACCCCGACGCTACTGCCGGTCCCCGACGCTACTCCCGTCACCCCGACGCTACTGCCGGTCCCCGACGCTACTCCCGTCACCCCGACGCTACTGCCGGTCCCGGCGCTACTCCCGGCCCCGGCGCTACTCCCGGTCCCCACGCTACTCCCGGTCCCGACGCTACTCCCGGCCCCCGACAGGGCACGCTACTCCCGGCCCCCGATGCTACTCCCGGCCCCGACGCTACTCCCGGCCCCGGCCCCCGACGCTACTCCCGTCACCCCGACCCTACTGCCGGTCCCCGACGCTACTCCCAGCCCCGACGCTACTCCCGTCACCCGACGCTACTGCCGGTCCCGACGCTACTCCCGGCCCCGACGCTACTCCCGGCCCCGACGCTACTGCTACTCCCGGCCCCGACGCTACTCCCGCCCCGACGCTACTCCCGTCACCCGACGCTACTGCCGGTCCCGACGCTACTCCCGTCACCCCGACGCTACTACCGGTCCCCGACGCTACTACCGGTCCCCGACGCTACTCCCGGCCCCGACGCTACTCCCGGCCCCGACGCTACTCCCGGTCCCCGACGCTACTCCCGGCCCCGACAGGGCACGCCTCCCGGCCCCGATGCTACTCCCGGCCCCTGACGCTACTCCCCCGGCCCCGACGCTATTCCCGGCCCCGACGCTATTCCCGACGCTACTCCCGGCCCCGACGCTACTCCCGGCCCCGACGCTACTCCCGACCCCGACAGGGTACACTACTCCCGGCCCCGATGCTACTCCCGGCCCCGACAGGGCACACTACTCCCGGCCCCGATGCTACTCCCGGCCCCGATGCTACTCCCGGCCCCGATGCTACTCCCCGACGCTTACTCCCGGCCCCGATGCTACTCCCCGACGCTTACTCCCGGCCCCGATGCTACTCCCGACGCTACTCCCGGCCCCGATGCTACTCCCGACGCTACTCCCGACCCGATGCTACTCCCCGACGCTACTCCCGACCCCGATGCTACTCCCCGACGCTACTCCACGGCGCTACTCCACGGCCCCCCGACGCTACTCCACGACGCTACTCCCGTCACTTCTCCAGTCACCCCGACACTACTCCCTTAGCCCCACGCTACTCCCGGCCCCCGACACGGCACACTACTCCCGGCCCCGACACGGCACACTACCCCGGCTCCCGACACTACTCCCGGCCCCGACACGGCACACTACTCCCGGCCCCGACACTACTCCCCTTAGCCCCACGCTACTCCCCGACACTACTCCCCGGCCCCGACAGGGCACACTACCTCCGGCCCCCGACACTACTCCCGGCCCCGACACTACTCCCGGCCCCGACACGGCACACTACTCCCGGCCCCCGACACGGCACACTACACCCGGCCCCGACACGGCACACTACTCCCGGCCCCGACACTACTCCCGGCCCCGACACGGCACACTACTCCCGGCCCCGACACTACTCCCGGCCCCCGACACGGCACACTACTCCCGGCCCCGACACGGCACACTACTCCCGGCCTCCGACACTACTCCCTTAGCCCCACGCTACTCCCGACACTACTCCCTTAGCCCCACGCTACCCCCGAAACTACTCCCGGCCCCGACACGGCACACACTACCCCCGCCCCCGACACTACTCCCGGCCCCCGACACTACTCCCGGCCCCCGACACTACTCCCGGCTACTCCCGGCCCCCGACACTACTCCCGGCTACTCCCGGCCCCGACACTACTCCCGGCCCCCGACACTACTCCCAGCTACTCCCGGCCCCCGACACTACTCCCGGCCCCCGACACTACTCCCGGCCCCGGACACTACTCCCGGCTACTCCCGGCCCCCGACAATACTCCCAGCTACTCCCGGCCCCCGACACTACTCCCGGCTACTCCCGGCCCCCGACACTACTCCCGGCTACTCCCGGCCCCCCGACACTACTCCCGGCTACTCCCGGCCCCCGACACTACTCCCGGCCCCCCGACACTACCCCCGGCTACTCCCGGCCCCGACACTACTCCCGGCCCCCGACACTACTCCCGGCTACTCCCGGCCCCCGACACTACTCCCGGCTACTCCCGGCCCCCGACACTACTCCCGGCTACTCCCGGCCCCCGACACTACTCCCGGCCCCCGACACTACTCCCGGCTACTCCCGGCCCCCGACACTACTCCCGGCCCCCGACACTACTCCCGGCTACTCCCGGCCCCCCGACACTACTCCCGGCTACTCCCGACCCCCGACACTACTCCCGGCCCCCGACACTACTCCCGGCTACTCCCGGCCCCCGACACTACCCCGGCTACTCCCGGCCCCGACACTACTCCCGGCCCCGACACTACTCCCGGCTACTCCCGCCCCGACACTACTCCCGGCCCCCGACACTACTCCCGGCCACTCCCGGCCCCCGACACTACCCCCGGCTACTCCCGGCCCCCGACACTACTCCCGGCCCCCGACACTACTCCCGGCCCCCGACACTACTCCCGGCCCCCGACACTACTCCCGGCCCCCGACACTACTCCCGGCTACTCCCGGCCCCGACACTACTTCCGGCTACTCCCGGCCCCCGACACTACTCCCGGCCCCCGACACTACTCCCGGCCCCCAGACACTACTCCCGGCTACTCCCGGCCCCCGACACTACTCCCGGCCCCGACACTACTCCCGGCCACTCCCGGCCCCGACACTACTCCCGGCCACTCCCGGCCCCCGACACTACTCCCGGCCACCCGACACTACTCCCGGCTACTCCCGGCCCCCGACACTACTCCTGATTAAAAGTAGTGCACTACATATGAAGTTATAGGATGCCATTTGGAAAAGTAGACAGTGGACCATTCCCCAAGCATTCCCCAACCTCGAGGAATATAAAAAGGTAGGATACCTAAAGCCACTGGTCTGAATTACAACTTGTTTTCCCAGCTTTAGCAACAGGCAGATTGGTTTCACGTTTCACCTGGCTGTGCATACCGAGCTGAAATGAATCATGTGTTTGTGTTAAATTAATTCAGGCTCTTTACTCCTGTTACAGATATTGTATCCTCCTCTTGGAGTTTCTTTTCTTTCATTGATCTGTGAAGGTGGGGGGGGGGATTCTCTATGGACCCATGCTGAAACCAGACCACCACATCAACACTTAATAACAAGGGAGGAAGTCTTTGTGTATGTATCTGTCTGTGGAATAAGGTTGGAGGCTCCAAAACTGAGGCCCTGCCATGACATACAAGTGAGTGGGGAGAAGGGAGAGAACGGAAGCTGGAGACGACGACTACACACTGCCGCGACCCCTCGACTACGCCTACACACTGCCTCGACTACACCTACACAATACCGCGACCCCTCGACTACGCCTAGACACTACCTCGACTACGCCTAGACACTACCTCGACTACACCTACGCACTGCCGCGACCCCCTCGACTACGCACTGCCGCGACCCCCTCGACTACGCACTGCCGCGACCCCCTCGACTACGCACTGCCGCGACCCCCTCGACTACGCACTGCCGCGACCCCCTCGACTACGCACTGCCGCGACCCCTCGACTACGCACTGCCGCGAACCCCTCGACTACGCACTGCCGCAACCCCTCGACTACGCACTGCCGCGACTACGCACTACCGCGACCCCTCGACTACGCACTGCCGCGACCCCTCGTCTACGCACACTAGAGAGCACAGCTTTATTCCCTACACAGAGCACGGCTTTATTCCCTACACAGAGCACGACTTTATTCCCTACACAGAGCACGACTTTATTCCCTACACAGAGCACGACTTTATTCCCTACACAGAGCACGACTTTATTCCCTACACAGAGCACGACTTTATTCCCTGTGCCCTGGTCAAAAGTAGTGCACTATAAAGGGAATAGGGGGCCATTTGAGATGTATCCCTAGATCAATCAGGTAGAACGGAACAGAGGCCGGAGCTTAACCTTTGACCCAACTGGTAACGCCATACATCACATCCTGTGAGAGTGTAACAGTATAGCTTTAGTCCGTCCCCTCGCCCCATACCCGGGCGCGAACCAGGGACCCTCTGCACACATCAACAGCAGTCACCCATGAAGCATCGTTACCCATCGCTCCACAAAAGCCGCGGTCCCTTGCAGAGCAAGAGGAACCACTACTTCAAGTCTCAGAGCGAGTGACGTCACCGACTGAAACACTATTAGCGCGCATCACCGCTAACTAGCTAGCCATTTCACACTGGTTACAAGAGCACCACCCAAATTACACCCTATCCCCTGCATAGTGCACTACTTTGACCAAGACCTTCCTATTGTAAATATTAGGTCAGATTCTAGCTAATGGTCACTTCAGCACAATTCCAGTCAATGGCTTTAGGACTTTTTTTTGTTTTGACATTTTAAGCTCCGTTGGAAGCTGCAAAATCACCCATAGTTACTGTTGAGCCAACGCAAAACCCAAGACACACTTGGAACTGTGGAATATATTAGATGTTTCTCAAACTCCGCAGGACTGGACTTCACAATCATTTGTACTGATGGAAAAGTCCACATAACCCTAGGACTGAATTTAGAGAGACTACACAACCAGGCAGACAGCAGGCCGTACCCGGCATAACCAGACAAGTTATTTCAAGGTACCCGGCAACATCCCACGTCCCCCTGCTTCCAGTCACAGCCTACATACTGTTCATTGGCATGTATGAATGAATTGATGCTCCGCTCTCTTCTTCTCTCCACACACACACACACACACACACACACACACACACACACACACACACAAAATCATCACTTGTAATTTAGGAATGCTGGTAGGGATAGCGAGCAATGATAAGTCAGACAGCAGCTGTGGCAGATGAGATGGTAGGAAACTGTGGGACGAATTGGGAACTCCAACTGCAAGCCAGGCCTAATCGCCAAACGACAGTGCCCAACCTCACTAATGGTCTTGTGGCTGAATGGAAGAATGTTTCCCCACAGCAATGTTCCAACATCTAGTGGGAAGCCTTCCCAGAAGAGTGGAGGCTGTTATAGCAGCAATGTTCCAACATCTAGTGGAAAGCCTTCCCAGAAGAGTGGAGACTGTTATAGCAGCAATGTTCCAACATCTAGTGGAAAGCCTTCCCAGAAGAGTGGAGGCTGTTATAGCAGCAATGTTCCAACATCTAGTGGAAAGCCTTCCCAGAAGAGTGGAGGCTGTTATAGCAGCAATGTTCCAACATCTAGTGGAAAGCCTTCCCAGAAGAGTGGAGGCTGTTATAGCAGCAATGTTCCAACATCTAGTGGAAAGCCTTCCCAGAAGACTGGAGGCTGTTATAGCAGCAATGTTCCAACATGTAGTGGAAAGCCTTCCCAGAAGAGTGGAGGCTGTTATAGCAGCAATGTTCCAACATCTAGTGGAAAGCCTTCCCAGAAGAGTGGAGGCTGTTATAGCAGCAATGTTCCAACATCTAGTGGGAAGCCTTCCCAGAAGAGTGGAGGCTGTTTTAGCAAAGAGGGGACCAACTCTATATTAATGCCCATGATTTTCGGAATGAGATGGTCGACGAGCAGGTGTCCACATACTTTTGGCCATGTCGTGCAGCTAGCTAGCAAGCGAGACAACTTTAGCCAGTTAGTTTGGGTACTTGATTGGGACAAAGCATGCATTGGCAGGCAAGCTGCAGACGGATGAGCATACTATTCCCCATTGTTTAACAGCTCTAATTTTTATTTAACCTGAATTTAACTAGTCAGTTAAGAACACATTCTTATTTACAATGAGGGCCTACTGGGAACAGTGGGTTAACTGCCTGTTCAGTGATAGAACAACAGATTTTTACCTTGTCAGCTCGGGGAATCGATCTTGCAACCTTTCAGTTTCAAGTCCATAGCTCTAACCACTAGGCTACCTGCCTCTAACCACTAGGCTACCTGCCTCTAACCACTAGGCTACCTGCCTCTAACCACTAGGCTACCTGCCTCTAACCACTAGGCTACCTGCCTCTAACCACTAGGCTACCTGCCTCTAACCCACTAGGCTACCTGCCTCTAACCCACTAGGCTACCTGCCTCTAACCCACCTGCCTCTAACCCACTAGGCTACCTGCCTCTAACCACTAGGCTACCTGCACCTGCCTCTAACCACTAGGCTACCTGCCTCTAACCACTAGGCTACCTGCCTCTAACCCACTAGGCTACCTGCCTCTAACCCACTAGGCTACCTGCCTCTAACCACTAGGCTACCTGCCTCTAACCACTAGGCTACCTGCCTCTAACCACTAGGCTACATGCCTCTAACCACTAGGCTACCTGCCTCTAACCACTAGGCTACCTGCCTCCTCTAACCACTAGGCTACCTGCCTCCTCTAACCACTAGGCTACCTGCCTCCTCTAACCACTAGGCTACCTGCCTCTAACCACTAGGCTACCTGCCTCTAACCACTAGGCTACCTGCCTCTAACCACTAGGCTACCTGCCTCCTCTAACCACTAGGCTACATGCCTCTAACCACTAGGCTACCTGCCTCTAACCACTAGGCTACCTGCCTCTAACCACTAGGCTACCTGCCTCTAACCACTAGGCTACCTGCCTCTAACCACTAGGCTACCTGCCTCTAACCACTAGGCTACCTGCCTCCTCTAACCACTAGGCTACCTGCCTCCTCTGACCACTAGGCTACCTGCCTCTAACCACTAGGCTACCTGCCTCTAACCACTAGGCTACCTGCCTCTAACCACTAGGCTACCTGCCTCCTCTAACCACTAGGCTACCTGCCTCCTCTAACCACTAGGCTACCTGCCTCTAACCACTAGGCTACCTGCCTCTAACCACTAGGCTACCTGCCTCTAACCACTAGGCTACCTGCCTCTAACCACTAGGCTACCTGCCTCTAACCACTAGGCTACCTGCCTCCTCTAACCACTAGGCTACCTGCCTCCTCTGACCACTAGGCTACCTGCCTCTAACCACTAGGCTACCTGCCTCTAACCACTAGGCTACCTGCCTCCTCTAACCACTAGGCTACCTGCCTCCTCTAACCACTAGGCTACCTGCCTCCTCTAACCACTAGGCTACCTGCCTCTAACCACTAGGCTACCTGCCTCCTCTAACCACTAGGCTACCTGCCTCCTCTAACCACTAGGCTACCTGCCTCCTCTAACCACTAGGCTACCTGCCTCCTCTAACCACTAGGCTACCTGCCTCCTCTAACCACTAGGCTACCTGCCTCCTCTAACCACTAGGCTACCTGCTACCTCCTCTAACCACTAGGCTACCTGCCTCCTCTAACCACTAGGCTACCTGCCTCTAACCACTAGGCTACCTGCCTCTAACCACTAGGCTACCTGCCTCTAACCACTAGGCTACCTGCCTCTAACCACTAGGCTACCTGCCTCTAACCACTAGGCTACCTGCTACCTGCCTCCTAACCACCAGGCCTCCCAACCACTAGGCTACCTGTCTCTAACCACTAGGCTACCTGCCTCCTCTAACCACTAGGCTACCTGTCTCTAACCACTAGGCTACCTGTCTCTAACCACTAGGCTACCTGCCTCTAACCACTAGGCTACCTGCCTCTAACCACTAGGCTACCTGCCTCTAACCACTAGGCTACCTGCCTCCTCTAACCACTAGGCTACCTGCCTCCTCTAACCACTAGGCTACCTGCCTCCTCTGACCACTAGGCTACCTGCCTCCTCTGACCACTAGGCTACCTGCCTCCTCTGACCACTAGGCTACCTGCCTCTAACCACTAGGCTACCTGCCTCTAACCACTAGGCTACCTGCCTCTAACCACTAGGCTACCTGCCTCTAACCACTAGGCTACCTGCCTCTAACCACTAGGCTACCTGCCTCTAACCACTAGGCTACCTGCCTCTAACCACTAGGCTACCTGCCTCTAACCCACTAGGCTACCTGCCTCTAACCACTAGGCTACCTGCCTCTAACCACTAGGCTACCTGCCTCTAACCCACTAGGCTACCTGCCTCTAACCACTAGGCTACCTGCCTCTAACCACTAGGCTACCTGCCTCTAACCACTAGGCTATCAGCCTCTAACCACTAGGCTATCAGCCTCTAACCACTAGGCTACCTGCCTCTAACCACTAGGCTATCAGCCTCTAACCACTAGGCTACCTGCCTCTAACCACTAGGCTACCTGCCTCTAACCACTAGGCTACCTGCCTCTAACCACTAGGCTACCTGCCTCTAACCACTAGGCTACCTGCCTCTAACCACTAGGCTACCTGCCTCTAACCACTAGGCTACCTGCCTCTAACCACTAGGCTACCTGCCTCTAACCCACCTGCCTCTAACCACTAGGCTACCTGCCTCTAACCACTAGGCTACCTGCCTCTAACCACTAGGCTACCTGCCTCTAACCCACCTGCCTCTAACCCACCTGCCTCTAACCCACCTGCCTCTAACCACTAGGCTACCTGCCTCCTCTAACCACTAGGCTACCTGCCTCTAACCACTAGGCTACCTGCCTCTAACCACTAGGCTACCTGCCTCTAACCACTAGGCTACCTGCCTCTAACCACTAGGCTACCTGCCTCTAACCACTAGGCTACCTGCCTCCTCTAACCACTAGGCTACCTGCCTCCTCTAACCACTAGGCTACCTGCCTCCTCTAACCACTAGGCTACCTGCCTCTAACCACTAGGCTACCTGCCTCTAACCACTAGGCTACCTGCCTCCTCTAACCACTAGGCTACCTGCCTCCTCTAACCACTAGGCTACCTGCCTCTAACCACTAGGCTACCTGCCTCTAACCACTAGGCTACCTGCCTCTAACCACTAGGCTACCTGCCTCTAACCACTAGGCTACCTACCACCCTATTGTGATGGATGAACTAGCTGAAAAAGTTTGAGAGTGTTTATCTAAAAATGATCCTTCCTTTCAATTTGAGTTAACATTGCTCTGGCTAGCATTAGTTGTTGATCATGTGTATATAGGGAAAGAGCCTACCTGTGTATGAGTTGTTTAGGACTGGAAGGTTAACTGTAAGAGGATCTCTGTGGTATTTAGCTACATATTGGCAGAAATCCATTCAAATGATCTAAAGTAGTGTTGGGTACGGGCTGCGTGGGGTACGGGCTGCATGGGGTACGGGCTGCGTGGGGTACGGGCTGCGTGGGGTACGGGCTGCGTGGGGTACGGGCTGCATTGGGTACGGGCTGCGTGGGGTACGGGCTGCGTGGGGTACCATGTCACCAGAATAGAAATAAACACACCATAGAAAAAGAGTCTACTCCGTCTATGAAACAAATAAATCAACCACTTTCTACCAAGAGTTCCATCGCTATAACAACCATAGGTTCAAAACATGTTGTAATATGAATCATATTTATTCTATAATAACCACACAAATAGCTATTCTATCATCCTCCCTTCTTGGTCTTTGGGCTATTGCTAGTAGAGAGTGAACTGGAGGACACCAAATATCTGGCATCCACATTTCTTTTCAACATGACACAGAGAAATGAGAAGTTTTGTCAACAGCTGTAGGAATGGCCTGCAATGGAAACACACAAACACATCGATGTTAAGCCCATTCCTTCAGTTATGGTGACTGCAGTCCGATGTTTTGCGATCAGCAATCAGCAGAGGTAGAACTACTTACCGGGGTTCAAAAAGATTGGTCTTAAGCAATTAGGCTCCATTTAGGCCTTGAAGGTCAAGTGTAGGAGGCATCCCTTGGAACAGTTTAACACATTATCACGTCTGCATAATTCCGTGCAACATAAATCCTGTGCAATGCTGACCAGTAAGGATTCCACATCAATAGTCTACATACACAATATCATCTGATGTGGACATATCCAAGGTAATAAAAAACGAACGACGTGATTTTACCTGCGGAACCTGTGTCAGTGTTCCGTTTACACAACCCTCCGCTACAGATACATAGGTGGAGCCCCCCCATCATCATCATCTTCATTATTATTATTATTATTATTATTATTATTATTATTATTATTAGCAAGTTTGCTGTTTAGTTGTGCACACATCAACAGTTACCATTGTTTTGAAGATACACGCATTATTTATAGGCTACGTAAAATGTTCTGGTTAAAAACACGTTACTTCCAATAGGGAGACAAAACCCTCGACCAATGTAGTTGTCTATTTGACATGGGCTTGACAGATCATGTTTATTGTTATGCCAAGACGTGATACATGTTCAGCCGTCACACACCGGACGGCACGTGCTAAAACGTTTCTACAGTGATGCAAAGCTGTCAGCGCATGTCAAAGAATGACGAATTATAGACGGATCTGAGCTAAAAACGACATTGTAAAAAAATACTTCCGAATGAGTTATTATGCTCAGAATGTGCAGTGATTGGTAGCCTACTAAGTAGACAGTCGCGGTTAGCGGCGCTGATGCTGGAAGAGAAGAGCAAAGGGAGAAGAAAGAGGAACATGTCTCCACTGTCCTTTCCTTTGATAAAATATAAAACACCCACCTAAATGTAGATGATCCAGCGCGGGAGAGAGTTGATCAAGCTGCTTATCTCATAGTTGAACACCGTTACTCGTAAATTCCATCCGTTCAATTTGCTCCCTTGTTGTTCCACTGATCCGACACACAAGATTACTTGTTACTGCTTTCTTTTCAATTGTATCGCTGCAAACGCGTCACCCTTACTTTACTAGAGTCTGGTGTAATCATTAGTCCAAACAGTTGCGTTTTGCTACGAAACCGAAAGTTTCTATTGGATAACCTCAGGTAGGTCCCGCCCCGTTTCCTTCCATTTGCTTCCGTTTTAGAAACGTTTTGCAAC
>NC_088406.1:9169953-9212453 GCF_034236695.1 Oncorhynchus nerka
GGTAGTGAGCGCTCTGGAGCAGGTTTTCATCAAGGATCTCTCTGTACTTTTCTCTCTTCATTTTCGCCTCGATCCTGACTAGTCTCCCAGTCTCTGCCGCTGAAAAACATCCCCATAGTATGATGCTGCCACCACCATGCTTCACCATAGGGATGGTGCCAGGTTTTCTCCAGATGTGACACTTGGCATTCAGGCCAAAGAGTTCAATCTTGGTTCCATCAGAAAAGAGAATATTGTTTCTCGTGGTCTGAGATTCTTTAGGTGGCGTTTGGCAAACCAAGCGGGCTGTCATGTGCCTTTTACTGAGGAGTGGCTTCCGTCTGGCCACATTTCTTTACATAGTCCCAGTCTGAATTAAATAGAACGTTGTGGGCCCTGCCCACCTGTGGGGAAGACACCTGTGGGGAAGACACCTGTGGGGAAGACATGATTACCTTGTTCAACCCATTGGCTCACAGCAAAAACCTTTTTTCAAACAAAATGTTCTTGTTGTCTGCTTGTTTTAGTCAATTGCAAAACTGTATTTTAGAAAAGTACAACAAAGTCTGAAGATGACTTTTCAACGTTGACTGCTCCCGAGCGTTCACACTAAAAAGTAATGTTGTAGTGCTTACCTCATGCTGCTTTTCATGACGGCGCTAACCTTAGCCATGTGTGTGCTAGCTACCTAGCTACCAAGCAGAACATTAAGCTAGCCAAGACCAACAACACAAAGAAACAAGACTATAAAGTGTTTTTACAAATGGACTATATTAAACAAGTTAAATATATTACATCTGATTTAAATGTTTTCACACACATAGCTACTAGTAGCCTACTTGGATACCGGGCCCCTGCTATTTCCCACTATCCCACACCAAATAGCCTGAAGCCACAGGGCTCTTCTCGCAGGATTTATTTCCCTAGTTTCCCTTTCCCTAATTTTGAACTGGTTACAGCTGCTTTTCAACATGTTTTGATATTTCTGTATAACAAAAAAAAGCGATGACGAAGTTTTCTCTTTTACAATGGGGGTCACCTGTTAAATCCACTTCAATCCATGTGGATGAAGAGGGGTTGGGTTAAATGTGGAAGACCTATTTTGGTTGAAAGTATTCAGTTGGAGACGGAGGGAGGTGGAGGGAGACGGAGGGAGGGAGGGAGGTGGAGGGAGACGGAGGGAGGTGGAGGGAGGGAGACGGAGGGAGGTGGAGGGAGACGGAGGGAGGGAGGCAGAGAGGTGGATGGAGGGAGGGAGGGAGGGAGGGAGGGAGGGAGGGAGGGAGGGAGGAGGGAGGGAGGGAGGGAGGTGGAGGGAGGGAGGGAGGGAGGGAGATGGAGGTGGAGGGAGACGGATGGAGGTGGAGGGAGACGGAGGGAGACGGAGGGAGGGAGGTGGAGGGAGATGGAGGGAGGTGGAGGGAGTTGGAGGGAAATGGAGGGAGGTGGAGGGAGGTGGAGGGAGACAGAGGGAGGGAGATGGAGGAGATGGAGGGAGGTGGAGGGAGACGGAGGGAGGGAGGTGGAGGGAGACAGGGGAGGGAGATGGAGGGAGGTGGAGGGAGACGGAGGGAGGGAGGTGGAGGGAGATGGAGGGAGGTGGAGGGAGGTGGAGGGAGGGAGATGGAGGTGGAGGGAGACAGATGGAGGTGGAGGGAGACGGAGGGAGGGAGGTGGAGGGAGACGGAGGGAGGGAGGTGGAGGGAGATGGAGGGAGGTGGAGGGAGGTGGAGGGAGATGGAGGGAGGTGGAGGGAGGGAGATGGAGGGAGGTGGAGGGAGGTGGAGGGAGATGGAGGGAGGTGGAGGGAGATGGAGGGAGGTGGAGGGAGGTGGAGGGAGATGGAGGGAGGTGGAGGGAGGGAGATGGAGGTGGAGGGAGACGGATGGAAGTGGAGGGAGGTGGAGGGAGTTGGAGGAGACGGATGGAGGTGGAGGGAGACGGAGGGAGGTGGAGGGAGGGAGGGAGGTGGATGGAGGGAGGGAGGTGGAGGGAGACGGATGGAGGTGGAGGGAGACGGAGGGAGGGAGGTGGAGGGAGATGGAGGGAGGGAGGGAGGGAGGGAGGTGGAGGGAGGGAGGGAGATGGAGGGAGGGAGATGGAGGTGGAGGGAGACGGAGGGAGGGAGGTGGAGGGAGACGGAGGGAGGGAGGTGGAGGGAGATGGAGGGAGACGGAGGGAGGGAGGTGGATGGAGGGAGGGAGGTGGAGGGAGACGGAGGGAGGGAGGTGGAGGGAGATGGAGGGAGACGGAGGGAGGGAGGTGGATGGAGGGAGGGAGGGGGAGGGAGACAGATGGAGGTGGAGGGAGACGGAGGGAGGGAGGTGGAGGGAGACGGAGGGAGGGAGGTGGAGGGAGGTGGAGGGAGATGGAGGGAGGGAGGGAGATAGTAGGAAAATAGTTTCTGTGACAATGCATCCCCAGGGGAGCGGTGTGAAAAGGTATTCAGAGGAGCTCTTATAGAGGCTGAGAACGGATGGGGGGAGTCATGAGAGAATGGGAGGAAGTGACAGCATGATCCTACCCCCCAACACCCATAGGTAAAATGTGTGCGGTCATCACTGTAAGTTGCTTTGGATAAAAGTGTCTGCTAAATGTCAAATATTGATGATTGTTATTACAGGTGTGGTAGCTATTGTGTGGTGAGAATTCAAATGTAAATTGTGAAATGGTGGACGGACACACTGGTGGTAGATGAGGTGAGTTAATTAAGGATCCTCCCCCTTTTTCCCCCAATTTTCACCTAAAATGACATGCCCAAATCTAACTGCCTGTAGTTAAAGACCTGAAGCAAGGATATGCATATTCCTGGTACCATTTGAAAGCAAACACTTTGCAGTTTGTGGAAATGTGAAAGGAATGTAGGAGAATATAACACAATAGATCTGGTGAAAGATCATGTTAAGAAAAAAAGAAAAAAATGTGTACCATCATCTTGCAAGAGAAAGGCCATAATGTATTATTCCAGCCTAGGTGCAATTTAGATTTTGACCACTAGATGGCAGCAGTATATGAGCAAAGTTTTAGACTGGTCCAAAGAACCATTGCATTTCTGTTCAACATGTTGTATCAAGACTGCCCAAATGTGACTAATTTGTTTACTAAAAGCTTTTCAAGTTCATAACTGTGCACTCTCCTCAAACAATAGTATTGTAATATTTCACTGTAATAGCTACTGTAAATTGGACAGTGCAGTTAGATTAACAATCATTTAATCTTTCTGCCCATATCAGATATGTCTATGTCCTGGGAAATGTTCTTGTTTACTTACCACCTCATGCTAATTACATTAGCTCAACCGTCCCGAGGGAGGGACACCGACCTGTAGAAATCCTTAAGAGGTTTTAAAGGAAAAATCCACCCTAAACCACTAATATTAGCATGAAGTGGACATCGTGTTTCTTTTACCTGTTACGTGTAGGTAGATCTGTGATCCTGAAGGAAAGGACGGACACCAAGAAATGAAGCAAATTATAACTATTGAGACACAATCCTGAGTTGCGATCCTGATTGGCACAGCGGTCTAAGGCGTCACGACAGACCCGGATTCGATTCTGGGCTGTATCACAATTGGCGTGATCGGGAGTCCCATAGGGCGGTGCACAATTGGCCCAGCATCATCCGGGTAGGGGAGGGTTTGGCCGGGGTAGGCCTTCATTGTAAATAAGAATTAGTTCTGAACTGACTTGCCAAGCTAAATTTAAAAAAGAACAATCGATGACTCACTAAGCCCTGAACAGGACCTCTAAATATGCGCACAGAGCCCCGAACAGGACCTCTAAATATGGGCACAGAGCCCTGATCAGGACCTCTAAATATGGGCACAGAGCTCTGAACAGGACCTCTAAATATGGGCACAGAACCAACTTTCACCAACCAACCAGGAATGAGAGCTTAGTCTTCCCCTTTTATGGGATTAACAACCCAACACATCTTGTTCTTCACCCTAGTTAAAGTACACACATTTCAGATGAGAGAAAAATCACATCTTGTCAATGAGGGAAAATGCTTTGATACCATAAACAACTATTATTCATCACGACCCAGACAAGAATGGCACCCTATTCCCTATATAGTGCACTACTTTTGACCAACCTTATGGGCAATAGTCAAAAGTAGTGCACCATAAAGGGAATTAGGGAGCCCTTTGGGATGTAGTCTACAACTCATATCTCAGCGCCTTCTCATTAGTTGTGCAACTAACTTCCCCCTGAACAGTGCCTCTTGTGATTTATTTAAAATATAGACATTCCTACACTCCCCTCTCTCTCATTAATACAACCCCTCAGTGGATGTAGCTGGCAGAGCAGACAGAATGGATGGAGCTGGCAGAGCAGAGCAGACAGACTGGATGTAGCTGGCAGACTAGAGCAGACAGAATGGATGGAGCTGGCAGAGCAGAATGGATGGAGCTGGCAGACTAGAGCAGACAGACTGGATGGAGCTGGCAGACTAGAGCAGACAGATTGGATGGAGCTGGCAGAGCAGAGCAGACAGAATGGATGGAGCTGGCAGAGCAGAGCAGACAGAATGGATGGAGCTGACAGAGCAGAGCAGACAGAATGGATGGAGCTGGCAGAGCAGACAGAATGGATGGAGCTGGCAGACTAGAGCAGACAGACTGGATGGAGCTGGCAGACTAGAGCAGACAGAATGGATGGAGCTGGCAGAGCAGAGCAGACAGAATGGATGGAGCTGGCAGAGCAGAGCAGACAGAATGGATGGAGCTGGCAGAGCAGAGCAGACAGAATGGATGGCGCTGGCAGAGCAGAACAGACAGAATGGATGGAGCTGGCAGAGCAGACAGAATGGATGGAGCTGGCAGAGCAGAGCAGACATAATGGATGGAGCTGGCAGAGCAGACAGAATGGATGGAGCTGGCAGAGCAGAGCAGACATAATGGATGGAGCTGGCAGAGCAGACAGAGTGGATGGAGCTGGCAGAGCAGACAGAATGGATGGAGCTGGCAGACTAGAGCAGACAGACTGGGTGGAGCTGGCAGAGCAGAGCAGACAGAATGGATGGAGCTGGCAGAGCAGACAGAATGGATGGAGCTGGCAGAGCAGACAGAATGGATGGAGCTGGCAGACTAGAGCAGACAGACTGGGTGGAGCTGGCAGAGCAGAGCAGACAGAATGGATGGAGCTGGCAGAGCAGACAGAATGGATGGAGCTGGCAGAGCAGACAGAATGGATGGAGCTGGCAGACTAGAGCAGACAAACTGGGTGGAGCTGGCAGAGCAGACAGAATGGATGGAGCTGGCAGACTAGAGCAGACAGACTGGGTGGAGCTGGCAGAGCAGACAGAATGGATGGAGCTGGCAGACTAGAGCAGACAGAATGGATGGAGCTGGCAGACTAGAGCAGACAGACTAGGTGGAGCTGGCAGAGCAGACAGAATGGATGGAGCTGGCAGACTAGAGCAGACAGACTGGGTGGAGCTGGCAGAGCAGAGCAGACGGATTGATGATGATGATGATTCCCACTCAGAGAGAGCAGCAGGTGCCCGCTACGCCACTTTGTTCAATGAGGTGAGGTCCTCGGGTAAATAGGTCCTGTTTTGGGATTATCGTTGTTTGTTGTTGTTGTTGTTGACGATGGAACAGAACAGCAGAAGTATTACCAAGGATGTGTGATCATCGGGTGTGACTCAGTTTTAGCGGGGAATGTGAAGTTAAGCATGCCAAGGAAGTGATGCATTAATTGAGTTATGTCATCACGTGGTTGACGTTAATGACAGCTCAGTTACCGCGCCCCAGAGCAGGACGGGAGTCAGAGGTCTGATTGACAGCCAGGTGGTGTCTACACACACACACACACACACACACACACACACACACACACACACACACACACACACACACACACACACACACACACACACACACACACACAGGTTGGGCAGGAGCCATTGTGAAGGAGCCTGTGGAGAACCAGCTGGGGTGCAGCCGAGACAAAGTGCCAGGATGTGGTCATGAGATCCTAATCTTTGCCATTTGGAAACGCTCTTCTGCTTTTCACAGAAAGAAAGTCCCTGGTCTCCGGATCTGGCACCCCTGCCTTGAGTACAATGCTGTGATAGATACAGAACCAGGCTGTTTTCCCCCCTTGGAATGAGTAAGGAAAGGATTTGGTATAAATGAATTATGGCCCGGCTGATGGATGAGAACAAAAGGGAATACAACCTCTTAACCGTGGCACTGTTTTAGTGTTTCACAATGGCTGTATCCGAAAAGGCACCCGTAGGACTCTGGTCAAGAGTAGTGCACTATATAGGGAATAGGGTTCCATTTTGGGTTAAAAGTAGTGCACTATATAGGGAATAGGGTTCCCTTTGGAACGCATTCAATATTCACAGTGTGTTTGTGATTACAGCTTCACAATGCCTTCTTAGCGTCGTCCAGTGGACTTTTTGTATTTTATTTAGTCTTTTATAAACTAGCCTTGAGGGCCGGTCTGTTGGTGCTGTCGTGCCAACTATTCCTGTTTAGCTTCACTATGAGCAATGGAGTTGGAAAAGAGCACAAAGACACAGAATTGAACTGTTTTCCTGTTCCTTGTTGGGGGGGGGGGGGTGGTATAATCTGGGCAAGAGTAAATGACTGGCAATCAAAACCACTCTTCAAGCTAAAAACACAGCAAGCTCTTTCTCTCATAGAGCAAAGCCAAAGAGAGGTTTACGTGTCTGACAGTAACAGATTTCCCTTTTAGCCCGGTGTATCGCTAAGCAACATCAGACTGTTCACTCTCACATGCTTTCCCAATACTACAGAAACATACACTGAGTATACAAAACATGAAGACATATTTTGGGTTCCAGGTAGAACTTTTGGGTTCCAGGTAGAACTCTTTTGGGTTCCAGGTGGAACTCTTTTGGGTTCCAGGTAGAACTCTTTTGGGTTCCAGGTGGAACTCTTTTGGGTTCCAGGTAGAAACCCTTTGGGTTCCAGGTAGAACTCTTTTGGGTTCCAGGTAGAACTCTTTTGGGTTCCAGGTAGAAACCCTTTTGGGTTCCAGGTAGAAACCCTTTTGGGTTCCAGGTAGAACTCTTTTGGGTTCCAGGTAGAACTCTTTTGGGTTCCAGGTAGAAACCCTTTTGGGTTCCAGGTAGAACTCTTTTGGGTTCCAGGTAGAACTCTTTTGGGTTCCAGGTAGAAACCCTTTGGGTTCCAGGTAGAACTCTTTTGGGTTCCAGGTAGAACTCTTTTGGGTTCCAGGTAGAACTCTTTTGGGTTCCAGGTAGAAACCCTTTTGGGTTCCAGGTAGAACTCTTTTGGGTTCCAGGTAGAAACCCTTTTGGGTTCCAGGTAGAAACCCTTTTGGGTTCCAGGTAGAACCTTCTCCACAAAGGGTTCTCCCTGGAACCCCAAAAATGTCTTCCTGGAACCAAAAAAAAGCGTTCCTCAAAGGGTTAACCTTATGTGGACAGCCGAACAACCCCTTTTTTGTTTTTGTTGTTAAATGTTCTCGGCGTGTTGTATGGTCATGGATATGCCTTCAGGATTGAGTCATCAGAACACCGATGTAAACTGCAAATCGTTGGAATAGTTATCTATCTTAACTGTGAACGGCTTTAATAATGACCAAACAACTATTCTAATCATGTCACTGGGAGAGAGAAACAGAGACAGAGAGAGAGAGAGAGAGAGAGACAGAGAGACAGAGAGACAGAGAGACAGAGAGAGAGAGAGAGAGAGAGAGAGAGACAGAGAGAGAGAGAGAGAGGGAGAGACAGAGAGACAGACAGAGAGACAGAGAGAGAGAGAGAGAGAGAGAGAGACAGAGAGAGAGAGAGACAGACAGAGAGAGAGAGAGAGAGAGAGAGACAGAGAGAGAAAACTCTGCTTGCTGATAATAACTGCAGCTGTGTAGCAGAGATGGTGTTAATTCACTGAATAGTGGACACTGGTTCATAGGAAAATCGGGGCTGATGACACCTCTGCTGCTACCGCTAATAAACTCACTGACGCTAACATGAAGAAACTCAGTGTTATATCAACGCTGAGGCTAACGCTAATAAACTCACTGACGCTAACATGAAGAAACTCAGTGTTATATCAAAGCTGAGGCTAACGCTAATAAACTCACTGACGCTAACATGAAGAAACTCAGTGTTATATCAACGCTGAGGCTAACGCTAATAAACTCACTGACGCTAACATGAAGAAACTCAGTGTTATATCAACGCTGAGGCTAACGCTAATAAACTCACTGACGCTAACATGAAGAAACTCAGTGTTATATCAACGCTGATAAACTCAATACACTAGCTCTTGTCCAAGGCGTTAAGTGAGGCTTGCTGATGCTGGTGCTGGATCAGCAAGACGCACATAACGCCCTGGACCAGAGCTACCAGTGTACCCCTGTGTTAATCAATCTCTGGGGCAGAACAGCACTGGTCTTTGGGATGTTGCTGACCGTGTGATCCATTTCTGGACCAGGGAAAACAGTACTTTGGGTGTCAGGATGGGAAGGCGGTAGCTAGTGACGCCGCTAAACTAGCTTCCCTACAGCTACATCTCTTCCTGATCATTCTATCACACATCCCTCGTAGAGCTGACTCTGTGTCAAAGCCATCATGGCCTCAGGGTGAAGTGGAACGTGTGAGACAGTCTACTGCTATAATTACTTCCTGCCATCTTCCAGGGTGATTTTCTTCTAGAAAAGCATCAAAGTGGCAATCTGGGAATTGGTACATCCGTTTGTGGCGGAAGGACTACTTTGTTGTTTTTGGAATACCTGATTGGCCCTCAGGGCTACCTACCTAGCCTGTACCCAATAACTAGCCAATCTGTAAGGGCCTAAATGTTTTAGGAGAAATCTGGAGCATCATCAGCTTTTCCAAGGATAATAAACCATCTACACTGAATATACAAAACCTTAAGAACCTGACATAAACCGACCAGGTGAATCCAGGTGAAAGCTATGATCCCTTATTGATGTCACTTGTTAAATCCACTTCAATCAGTGTAGATGAAGGGGAGGAGACTAGTTAATAAAGAAGGATTTTTTTGAGACATGGATTGTGTACACTGTGTATACTAAACATTAGGAACGCGTTCCTAATATTGAGTTGCACCCCCCCCCCTGCCACCCCAGCCTCAATTCGGCAGGGCATGGACTCTACAAGGTGTCGAAATTTTGAATCAACTCTTCCCACAGTTGTGTCAAATTGGCCCTACAGCCCATAACCCTACAGCCAGACACCCTACAGCCAGACACCCTATAGCCCATAACCCTCCAGCCAGACACCCTACAGCCAGACACCCTATAGCCCATAACCCTACAGCCAGACACCCTACAGCCCATAACCGTACAACTAGACACCCTCCAGCCAGACACCCTCCAGCCAGACACCCTACAGCCAGACACCCTACAGCCCATAACCCTACAGCCAGACACCCTACAGCCAGACACCCTACAGCCAGACAGCCTACAGCCAGACACCCTACAGCCAGACACCCTACAGCCCATAACCCTACAGCCAGACACCCTACAGCCAGACAGCCTACAGCCAGACACCCTACAGCCAGAGAGCCTACAGCCAGACAGCCTACAGCCCATAACCCTACAGCCAGACACCCTACAGCCCATAACCCTACAGCCAGACACCCTACAGCCAGACACCCTACAGCCAGACAGCCTACAGCCAGACAGCCTACAGCCCATAACCCTACAGCCAGGCACCCTACAGCCCTTAACCCTCCAGCCAGACACCCTACAGCCCATAACCCTACAACCAGACACCCTCCAGCCAGACACCCTACAGCCCATAACCCTACAGCCAGACAGCCTACAGCCAGACACCCTACAGCCAGACACCCTACAGCCAGACAGCCTACAGCCCATAACCCTCCAGCCAGACACCCTACAGCCCATAACCCTACAGCCAGACACCCTACAGCCAGACACACTACATCCCATAACCCTACAGCCAGACACCCTACAGCCCATAACCCTACAGCCAGACACCCTACAGCCCATAACCCTACAGCCAGACACCCTACAGCCAGACACCCTACAGCCAGACACCCTACAGCCAGACACCCTACACCCTACACCCTACAGCCAGACAGCCTACAGCCAGACACCCTACAGCCAGACAGCTTACAGCCAGACAGCCTACAGCCAGACAGCCTACAGCCAGACAGCCTACAGCCAGACAGCTTACAGCCAGACACCCTACAGCCAGACACCCTACAGCCCATAACCCTACAGCCAGACACCCTGCAACCAGACACCCTACAGCCCATAACCCTACAGCCAGACACCCTACAGCCCATAACCCTACAGCCAGACACCCTACAGCCAGACACCCTACAGCCAGACACCCTACATTCCATAACCCTACAGCCAGACACCCTACAGCCAGACACTCTACAACCCATAACCCTACAGCCAGACACCCTACAGCCAGACAGCCTACAGCCCATAACCCTACAGCCAGACACCGTACAGCCCATAACCCTACAGCCAGACACCCTACAGCCCATAACCCTACAGCCAGACACCCTACAGCCAGACACCCTACAGCCCATAACCCTACAGCCAGACACCCTACAGCCAGACACCCTACAGCCAGACACCCTACAGCCTATAACCCTACAGCCAGACACCCTACAGCCAGACACCCTACAGCCAGACACCCTACACCCTACACCCTACAGCCAGACACCCTACAGCCAGACACCCTACAGCCAGACAGCCTACAGCCAGACAGCTTACAGCCAGACACCCTACAGCCAGACACCCTACAGCCCATAACCCTACAGCCAGACACCCTGCAGCCAGACACCCTACAGCCAGACACCCTACAGCCAGACACTCTACAACCCATAACCCTACAGCCAGACACACTACAGCCAGACACCCTACAGCCAGACAGCCTACAGCCCATAACCCTATAGCCAGACACCGTACAGCCCATAACCCTACAGCCAGACAGCCTACAGCCAGACACACTACAGCCAGACACCCTACAGCCCATAACCCTACAGCCAGACACCCTACAGCCAGACACCCTACAGCCCATAATCCTACAGCCAGACACCCTGCAGCCAGACACCCTACAGCCAGACACCCTACAGCCAGACACTCTACAACCCATAACCCTACAGCCAGACACACTACAGCCAGACACCCTACAGCCAGACAGCCTACAGCCCATAACCCTATAGCCAGAGACCGTACAGCCCATAACCCTACAGCCAGACACCCTACAGCCAGACAGCCTACAGCCCATAACCCTCCAGCCAGACAGCCTACAGCCCATAACCCTACAGCCAGACAGCCTACAGCCAGACACACTACAGCCAGACACCCTACAGCCCATAACCCTACAGCCAGACACCCTACAGCCAGACACCCTACAGCCCATAACCCTACAGCCAGACACCCTACAACAATATGGCCATAAACTACATTATCTACAGACAGCGACATGGCCATAAACTACATTATCTAACAGACAATAACATGGCCATAAACTACATTATCTAACAGACAATAACATGGCCATAAACTACATTATCTAACAGACAATAACATGGCAATAAACTACATTATCTAACAGACAATAACATGACCATAAACTACATTATCTAACAGACAATAACATGGCAATAAACTACATTATCTAACAGACAATAACATGGCCATAAACTACATTATCCAACGGACAATAACATGGCCATAAACTACATTATCTAACAGACAATAACATGGCCATAAACTACATTATCTAACAGACAATAACATGGCCATAAACTACATTATCTAACAGACAGCAACGTGGCCATAAACTAGATTATCCAGTAAAATGTGTCAAACCATGTCTCTCTTCCTGTATCTTCAGCAGCCCACATGCATTTCCAGCGGTCCCTAACCAATGCTTGTTGTGGTTTCTGACACTGTTTCTTTAACTAGAGGGCTAGTACAGTACTTTTTTTCTTTTCGGGATTGTGTTCTCTGAAGCATTCATTTTGACATTCTGTGAATGTATATTTTCAAAAGCATTACTGTGTGTCGTTCCGGTGTCACTCCAACCAAAAACGATGGGAAGCTTACAATTATATTGTAGCAAAGCCCTTAATCCCATTTGGTTAAAACATGAATTCATCCTCCCATAGTTTGAAGGGGAAATAAACAAGATGTATTCTGTCAACGCCACACTCTGTCTCTCTTGTGAACAGATGGGCTTCTGGTAACGCTGTTATTCAATTCAGACGTCTGACAAATTGGTTTGCTTTAAATTAGATTTCATGCCATAAAAAAAAATGTTAAAAATAAAAAAACATGCTTGAACTGGTTTCCATTGCCATAGGGAAGACATGTGGAAGGTCGCTGTGGGGATTTCAAGCAGCAGTTGGGACAATAGATGGCTTCCAGAGCTTTATACTAACACAATAGACAAGCTGTTTAAAATTAATAAGGGCTCGAAAGAGTCTTGAAAGCCAGTCTCTTCTTACCTTGCCTCACCTTACCTTACCTCACCTTACCTCACCTCACCTCACCTCACCTTACCTCACCTCACCTTACCTCACCTCACCTTACCTCACCTCACCTTACCTTATCTTAACTTACCTCACCTTAACTTACCTCACCTTACCTCACCTCACCTCACCTCACCTTACCTCACCTCACCTTACCTTATCTTAACTTACCTCACCTTACCTCACCTCACCTCACCTCACCTTACCTCACCTCACCTTACCTTATATTAACTTACCTCACCTTAACTTACCTCACCTTACCTTACCTCACCTTACCTCACCATACATTTACATTTACATTTAAGTCATTTAGCAGACGCTCTTATCCAGAGCGACTTACAAATTGGTGCATTCACCTTATGACATCCAGTGGAGCAGCCCATACCTTACCTTACCTTACCTCACCTTACCTCACCTTACCTTACCTAACCTTACCTTACCTCACCTTACCTTACCTCACCTTACCTTATCTCACCTTACCCCACACAGTATGCTAGTTCTTACTGTACCTTGTGGTACCACACTCCATAATAGACACAGTGTGACTAATCTCACAAGATAAGTTTTTTTACAAGTTACTGAAAAACAGCCAAGGTGCATAAAAATAACAATGTAACCTATCAATAACGATGTAACCTATCAATAACAATGGAACCGATCAATAACAATGGAACCTATCAATAACAATGTGTCACGTAGAGTAGGCCAGAAGGCTAAACTGGATAACCTAACCTCTATCAAAATAAAAAGATGGCGGAGCCGCAAAAGTTCTTCTGTGCAAAGGTGTTTATTTACAAGTGATTCCGGAACAAAAAACAACAGTACTGCCATCAACGTCGACCTTATGGGACAGCTTAAAAACAATGCTGCCCCATCCACAGCTCAATCCAAAATGCCTTTCCCCATGACTGAAAGAGAGGCTCCTTTTGTAGGGCTAGCCCCTCCCCTCAGAACAATTAACCCTAATTAATTAATCAATTAACAATACAAACCTACATTTTCCATGAACTAAACATACTAAAGGATATACATTGCAACACGGTTTTAAACAATATCACAACATAACATTTACAACATTACATCACTACTGACAATATCTTTCAATATGCCCATATGCATTAATGAGCCATTTGGGACAGGCACTATAAAGCCAACCCAATTCCTTTAGCTCGGGTCCTTTTCCAGCATACCCGGAAGCTACAGAGATGGAGAGAGAGGAACAGAACAAACAAACAATGCGCTCATCCACAACATCGACAAGTATAATAATTATTGTATCTCTCAAATATGAACATTGACAAGTGTGAAATGCATGCACCAAGACAGAAGTTAATTTGTGTGTCGACCCACATTGTTAACTTATGGTATAATGGCGCAGGGAGGAGTGATGAATATGTGTGTGCGTTAAAGAACCAAATGCTGCCCGCGGCCAGTGACGGACTTCTACGTCACATTACCTTCCTCCTCTCCTGAAGCGACCATGTTCGGGAGCCTTGATAGGTAGTCCGCAGTAACGTTCTCTTTTCCTGCCTTGTGACGGACACAGAACCTGAAGGGCTGGAGCTCCAGATACCACCTGGTCACACGAGAATTCCGGTCCTACATGGTCTGGATCCAGGTCAGTGCTCTGTGGTCCGTGTGCAGGTCAAATTCCCTCCCAAGAAGGTAGTAACGGAGGCTATCTAGGGCCCACTTTATAGCCAGGCACTCCTTTTCGATTGTAGAATACCTGGTTTCCCTGGGCAACAGCTTCCGACTCAGGTACAGCACAGGAAGCTCTTCTCTTGGCTCCCCTTGGGCCAGTACAGCTCCAATTCCTACAGCCGAAGCGTCCATCTGCACGAGAAATCTCTTGCTCCTCCCAGGAGTGGCTGTAGATCACCACGTCGTCCAAGTAAGCAGCACAGTAATCGTCACAGTCCTGGAGGACCTTGTCCATCAGCCTCTGGAAAGTCGCAGGGGCCCCATGAAGGCCAAACGGCATGACCTTGAACTGGAACAGGCCCATTGGCGTCCGGAATGCAGTGTAGGCCTTGGATTGTTCATCCAGGGGCACCTGCCAGTACCCTTTGCAGAGATCCAATGTGGTGATGTAATGAGCTCTACCTATTCTCTCCAGTAAGTCGTCAATGCGGGGCATGGGATAGGCATCAAACTGGGAGATGGCATTCACCTTATGGAAGTCCATGCAGACGCGCAAAGAGCCATCCTTCTTTGGGACAATGACAATAGGGCTGCTCCATTCACTTGAAGATGGCTCGACAACATCCATCTCTATCATGGTGTGGACCTCTTCCTTGAGGGCTACCACCAGCCTCTCAGGCACACGGTAAGGATGCTGGCGGACAGGGTTCTGGCCAGGTTTCAAACGAATGACGTGTTCCAGGACTTTGGTCCTTCCTGGTCTCTGACTGAAGAGGGCCGGATACTTGCCAAACAGCTGCTTCAGCTCATCTTGCTTGTCTTCTTCCAGGTGAGCCAGTATGACTTCTGCTCGTTCTTTCCATGCCTCTGTGACCCCATCCGACTCATCCTCTTCTACTCTGCGGACCAGAAAGGACTTTCCTTTGGAGAGTTCCTCTTTCTCCTCCCAGGCCTTGAGAAGGTTCACATGGTAGGTTTGCTTCTTCTTACCCTTGTCCGGGTGCAGCACCTCGTAGGTCACTGAGCCCATCTTCCTCCCGATTAGGTACGGTCCTTGCCATTGCGCAAGGAGCTTGCTGGTAGACGAGGGAAGGAGGAGCAGGACTTTCTGTCCTGCCTCAAACTCTCTGTGGCGAGCGTGCTGGTCATAGCCTCTCTTCTGGGCCTTCTGGGCTTGCTGAAGGTTTGCTCTAGCTTCCTCTCGGTACCGTTCCAACCTGTCTCGCATCTGGAGGACATACTGGACAATCCCCTGTCCTGAGGTAGCTACTGGGGAACCTTCCCAGCACTTCTTCAGCAGGTCCAGTGGTCCTTGCACTGGCCATCCATAGAGGAGTTCGAATGGCGAGAAACCTGTCGATGCCTGAGGCACCTCCCTGTAAGCAAAAAGCAGAAAGGGTAACCACTTATCCCAGTCTTTACCAGTGTCAGCCACAAACTTCCTCAGCATGTCCTTGAGCGTTTGATTGAATCTCTCTACGAGCCCATCCGTTTGGGGATGGTAGGGAGTAGTCCTCAAGCCTTTAATGCCCAGCTGTCGGTGGAGTTGAACCATCAGTCGCGAGGTGAAGTTTGTCCCTTGGTCCGTCAGGATTTCATCTGGGATTCCTCCACGAGAGAAGAGCTGAAGAAGAGCACTGATTATTTTTGGAGTGGTTATGGAACGGAGTGGGAAGGCTTCTGGGAACCGGGTGGCATAGTCACAGATCACCAATATATACTTGTAACCTGCACTACTCTTCTCCAAGGGTCCAACAATGTCCATTGCAATTCTCTTGAATGGGGTAGAGATAACTGGCAGTGAAGATAGAGGAGTCCGTTCAGACCTACGGACAGCACTGGTTTTCTGGCACGTGGGGCATGATTTGCAGTATTTTTGTACATCAGTATACATGGAGGGCCAAAAGAAACGGGAGCCTAGCCTAAGATAGGTCTTATGTTGCCCTAGATGGCCTGCCCATGGAACTGTATGTGCAAGGTTGAGAACAAGTGGTCTACAGGTAGATGGCACCACCAACTTCCTGCTATCTGCCTCTGACCCAAGGTAGAGTATGTGGTTGTCTACTGTGTAAATCCCCCCACATGAAGATTGACTGTCCCCAGCTAAGGCCTTGTCAAACAAACATTTCAAGGTTGCGTCAGACTTCTGCAGTGTAGCAAAATTTTGTGGAACATCCCATTGCACCTCTAACCCAGACACATCAGCAACAGGTACAGGGGTTCCCACATACTTCTCAAGACGCCGCTGGCGGCGTGACTTTCTGGGCCCTTTGGTTCCCCCCTCGCACTATTACACAAGTCAGGCAGAGGTTGTAAACCAGCTTTGGCCTGGGCACGAGTGACAACTGAACATGCCATCTGAACATCAGACTGGCAAACTGACTGCTCATATAGCTGACCCCCCACACTTCCCAACAGATCATAGAGTACAGGCACATCCCTCCCCAAAATCATCTCAAAAGGTAGCTTCTCCATTACCCCAACTTTGAGGAGGTATTTCTGACCCTGAATCTCAACTGTGAGCTCAGCTGTGGGCTGCTGTGACTGGTCACCATGGACACATTGGATCAGTGTCTGATGACCATAATCAATGTCATTAACAGGTACATTACCTTTTCTGATCAATGACAGGGAACTGCCGGTGTCAATCATTGCAGTAAGACTTTTACCATTCACTTTTACAGGTACCAAGCATGACCCTTCCCGAGTCTGTCTATTCTGAACACCATCCCCCTCTCTGGGTACATAACAGTAACATGAGAGCTTGGATTTATGTAGCGGACACATTGAAGCTTTGTGCCCCTGCTGCCGGCAGTAAAAACAGGTCAGACCCCTCCCATCAGAGCGAACTGCATGATCCCTTACCTCCCTCCCAGACACATAACCCCCAGAGTTACCTCCACCATCTCTGGCGTTTCTGATGTCCCTTGTGTCTCTGAGACTCCTTGGAGCGGGTGCTGCAGGTTGTGGTGGGCCCCCTTTACGTGCATTAAGATACTGCAGTGCAAGCTTGGCCGCCATAAGCCCGTCCTTGGGCTCGTGCTCTCGGACCCAGGTTCGAATGTCGTGTGGTAGAACTTGTAGAAGTTGCTTGAGGATAATGACCTCCCCGATTTCGTCCTGTGTCTTCTCCCCCCGGTCGAACCCATCGTCGGTAGAGACCCTTGAGGCGGTGGTACGTCTCTGTCGGCGACTCACCCGATGGCGTTGATGCAGCTCTGAAGCGTTGACGGTAGGTTTCCGGTGAGATGTCAAACTTCACCAGCAGCGCTTCCTTCAAGCCCTTGTAGACATTGGACAGCCCCTCATCCATTGCTGTGTAAGCCTCTAAGGCCTTGCCCGTGAGCAATGGGACAAGCCTGCAGGCCCACTCTACCTCAGGCCACTGCCACGTCTTAGCCATGCGCTCAAACCTCAGCAGGTAGTTTTCAATGTCCTCCCCCTGCTGGTATGAGGGCATCTTTGGCTCCTTCCTCAGGAATGCTGGAAGATGGACGTTAACACTGCTGGACTGGTCTCCTGGTGCTGGCCTCATTACTGCTTGGGGTGCCTGCTGTGGAGTTGAAGTCCCTGCTGCATCGAGCCTTTGTCGTCCTGGTGTTGGAAGACCCAATCTTGGGCTCTCACTGACGAGTTCCACCTGGTGGGGAGCTGTGAGGATAGATTGGCGTAGGCCACGTAACTCCTGCTTGAGGTCTTCGTCCCTCCTCTCAAGGCAGGTGAAAAGTTGCTGAAAAAGGGTTACCATGGTTGGGTGTGGTTCTGGTCCCCCAACTGCTCCTTCAGTCAGCAGCTCACCCAGTTCTGGTTGTCTTTGGCCCCGCGGTCGGGATCCTAGTTTCTCATACTTGACCTCTTCTTCACCAGACGATTCCATGGTATTCCACCCCGGTTCAACTTCAGGTACCTTTTCTGACAGTTGATGCTGTTGCTGAGAACGCAATCCTGTACGCATTCCTTTACCTCTCTTGTTGGAATTCACTGATTTGCGGTACGCCATCCCACCACTGCCACCATATGTCACGTAGAGTAGGCCAGAAGGCTAAACTGGATAACCTAACCTAATAAAAAGATGGCGGAGCCGCAAACGTTCTTCTGTGCAAAGGTGTTTATTTACAAGTGATTCCGGAACAAAAAACAACAGTACTGCCATCAACGTCGACCTTATGGGACAGCTTAAAAACAATGCTGCCCCATCCACAGCTCAATCCAAAATGCCTTTCCCCATGACTGAAAGAGAGGCTCCTTTTGTAGGGCTAGCCCCTCCCCTCAGAACAATTAACCCTAATTAATTAATCAATTAACAATACAAACCTACATTTTCCATGAACTAAACATACTAAAGGATATACATTGCAACACGGTTTTAAACAATATCACAACATAACATTTACAACATTACATCACTACTGACAATATCTTTCAATATGCCCATATGCATTAATGAGCCATTTGGGACAGGCACTATAAAGCCAACCCAATTCCCTTAGCTCGGGTCCTTTTCCAGCATACCCGGAAGCTACAGAGATGGAGAGAGAGGAACAGAACAAACAAACAATGCGCTCATCCACAACATCGACAAGTATAATAATTATTGTATCTCTCAAATATGAACATTGACAAGTGTGAAATGCATGCACCAAGACAGAAGTTAATTTGTGTGTCGACCCACATTGTTAACTTATGGTATAATGGCGCAGGGAGGAGTGATGAATATGTGTGTGCGTTAAAGAACCAAATGCTGCCCGCGGCCAGTGACGGACTTCTACGTCACACAATGTAACCTATCAATAACAACGTAACCTATCAATAACAATGTAACCTATCAATAACAACGTAACCTATCAATAACAATGTAACCTATCAATAACAATGTAACCTATCAATAACAATGTAACCTATCAATAACAACGTAACCTATCAATAACAACGTAACCTATCAATAACAATGTAACCTATCAATAACAATGTAACCTATCAATAACAATGTAACCTATCAATAACAATGTAACCTATCAATAACAACATAACCTATCAATAACAATGTAACCTATCAATAACAATGTAACCTATCAATAACAATGTAATTTATCAATAACAATGTAACCTATCAATAACAATGTAACCTATCAATAACAATGTAACCTATCAATAATAATGTAACCTATCAATAACAATGTAACCTATCAATAACAACATAACCTATCAATAACAACGTAACCTATCAATAACAATGCAACCTATCAATAACAACGTAACCTATAAATAACAAAATAACATATCAATAACAATGTAATTTATCAATAACAATGTAACCTATCAATAACAATGTAACCTATCAATAACAATGTAACCTATCAATAACAATGTAACCTATCAATAACAACATAACCTATCAATAACAATGTAACCTATCAATAACAATGTAACCTATCAATAACAATGTAATTTATCAATAACAATGTAACCTATCAATAACAATGTAACCTATCAATAACAATGTAACCTATCAATAATAATGTAACCTATCAATAACAATGTAACCTATCAATAACAACATAACCTATCAATAACAACGTAACCTATCAATAACAATGCAACCTATCAATAACAACGTAACCTATAAATAACAAAATAACATATCAATAACAATGTAATTTATCAATAACAATGTAACCTATCAATAACAATGTAACATATCAATAACAATGTAATTTATCAATAACAACGTAACCTATCAATAACAATGTAACCTATCAATAACAACGTAACCTATAAATAACTAAATAACATATCAATAACAATGTAATTTATCAATAACAATGTAACCTATCAATAACAATGTAACCTATCAATAACAATGTAACCGATCAATAACAATGTAATTTATCAATAACAATGTAACCTATCAATAACAATGTAATTTATCAATAACAATGTAACCTATCAATAACAATGTAACCGATCAATAACAATGTAACCTATCAATAACAATGCAACCTATCAATAACAACATAACGTATCAATAACAACGTAACGTATCAATAACAACGTAACATATCAATAACAATGTAACCTATCAATAACAATGGAACCGATCAATAACAATGTAACCTATCAATAACAACGTAACCTATCAATAACAATGTAACCTATCAATAACAATGTAACCTATCAATAACAACGTAACCTAACCCTGAATAAGAACCTGTTTATTACATAATATATACATTGTTCTGTTGAAGTAGATTTATGTATCTGTATTACCTTAGTACACCTAGACTAGAGCTGAAAAATTCTGGCAAATTTCACAAAATGTCACGTTTGATTTCCTAAATCCTGGTTTGGAAGACTTCCAGAATCAAGAGGGAATAAGCAGGAAATCTGGAATCTTCAACCAGAGATTTCTGGAAAAACTGGAATGGTTCAACCGTACCCTAGATAGATGCATTGTCTGAGTGTCCCTATCTAAACCCAACATGCCTCAACAGGCATGCCACACGGTTGGTCAGCTTCAGGGACCAGAGGCACTTGAGGCCCTCATACTTCATAGGCCCCAGACCAGAACAGTCAGCAGGATGGCTGGCTAGCATACTAACACTGTGGTTTGTCCCAAATGGCACCCTCTTTCCTATACAGTGAACTAATGTTGACATGGGCCAATAGGGTGCCATTTGGGACACAGTCTGAGTTGTCCCCCTACAGTAGCTCTCAGGGTACAGTCTGAGTTGTCCCCCTACAGTAGCTCTCAGGGTACAGTCTGAGTTGTCCCCTACAGTAGCTCTCAGGGTACAGTCTGAGTTGTCCCCCTACAGTAGCTCTCAGGGAACAGTCTGAGTTGTCGCTCTGGATAAGAGCGTCTGCTAAATGACTTAAATGTAAATGTAAATGTTGTCCCCTACAGTAGCTCTCAGGGTACAGTCTGAGTTGTCCCCCTACAGTAGCTCTCAGGGTACAGTCTGAGTTGTCCCCCTACAGTATCTCTCAGGGTACAGTCTGAGTTGTCCCCCTACAGTATCTCTCAGGGTAAAGTCTGAGTTGTCCCCCTACAGTATCTCTCAGGGTACAGTCTGAGTTGTTCCCCTACAGTAGCTCTCAGGGTACAGTCTGAGTTGTCCCCCTACAGTAGCTCTCAGGGTACAGTCTGAGTTGTCCCCCTACAGTATCTCTCAGGGTACAGTCTGAGTTGTCCCCCTACAATATCTCTCAGGGTAAAGTCTGAGTTGTCCCCCTACAGTATCTCTCAGGGTACAGTCTGAGTTGTCCCCCTACAGTAGCTCTCAGGGTACAGTCTGAGTTGTCCCCCTACAGTAACTCTCAGGGTACAGTCTGAGTTGTCCCCCTACAGTAGCTCTCAGGGTAAAGTCTGAGTTGTTCCCCTACAATAGCTCTCAGGGTAAACGTCTGAGTTGTCCCCTACAGTAGCTCTCATGGTACAGTCTGAGTTGTCTCCCTACAGTAGCTCTCAGGGTACAGTCTGAGTTGTCCCCCTACAGTAGCTCTCATGGTACAGTCTGAGTTGTCCCCCTAAAGTAGCTCTCAGGGTACAGTCTGAGTTGTCCCCCTACAGTAGCTCTCAGGGTACAGTCTGAGTTGTCCCCCTACAGTAGCTCTCAGGGTACAGTCTGAGTTGTCCCCCTACAGTTGCTCTCAGGGTACAGTCTGAGTTGTCCCCCTACAGTAGCTCTCAGGGTACAGTGTGAGTTGTCCCCCTACAGTAGCTCTCACTGTACAGTCGGAGTTGACCCCCTACAGTAGCTCTCAGGGTACAGTCTGAGTTGTCCCCTACAGTAGCTCTCAGGGTACAGTCTGAGTTGTCCCCTACAGTAGCTCTCAGGGTACAGTCTGAGTTGTCCCCCTACAGTAGCTCTCAGGGTAAAGCGATTTCCTCCCTGAACTGAAGTGTTTCCAGTGGCAGACAGAAGCCTTCCAGAAGACAGGATAGCTGCAGGGCGACCTTGCTTGGTGCTGTTACAGGAAAATCAAATCAACCTCTCATTTAGTCTGTTCTTTGGACAGTAATGCCCGGGCTGAATATGGTAATATCTGTCTAACTGTGTCCTCTCCTCTCCTCTCCTCTCCTCTCCTCTCCTCTCCTCTCCTCTCCTCTCCTCTCCTCTCCTCTCCTCTCCTCTCCTCTTTCCTCTCCTCTCCTCTCCTACTCTATCCACCCACCCCCTCTCGCTACCCTATCCACCCTCCCTCTCTCTCTACCCTATCCACCCCCCTCCACGGTAGCACCATCTGTCATAGGGACTGTACCCTCTGCTCTACCCCTCTATCAAAACACAGTGGGCCACCGACAATCGGCTTAGACTAAGCACTGGGCCGGACTCCCGCCAAGCCCAATTCACCGCAATTAAACAGGAGAGACAGCCTGCTAATTCAGGGGTGTGTGTTGAGCTAACGGTCACTGACACACTCACACACACACACAGACACACACTCCTTCACAAACACACAAACAAAGGCTTTTTGTCCCAGTCCATGTGCAATCCAGAGGTCACAGCGGCTGAGAATCCGGATTGCAGCTCCAGATTGCAGATCAGACCGGGGCCCCTGGTGGCTGCTGGTAATCTTTACCAGAGCAGATTACTGTGGTGCAGAATGACAATGGGAGACTGTGTCTGTGGACAACCCCATAATAAGCCTTATTTTATCCTGTCCTGGGTAACAGTACTGTAGATATGGGGAGCTCAGTGGTTCTGGGTAACAATACTGTAGATATGGGGAGCTCAGTGGTTCTGGGTAACAGTACTGTAGATATGGAGAGCTCAGTGGTTCTGGGTAACAAAATAGATCACAATAGTTTCATCTCCCCACACCTCCATCCTGGCACCACACCTCCATCCTGGCCCCACACCTCCATCCTGGCCCCACACCTCCATCCTGGCCCCACACCTCCATCCTGTCCCCACATCTCCATCCTGGCCCCACACCTCCATCCTGGCCCCACATCTCCATCCTGTCCCCACACCTCCATCCTGGCCCCACACCTCCATCCTGTCCCCACATCTCCATCCTGGCCCCACACCTCCATCCTGGCCCCACATCTCCATCCTGGCCCCACATCTCCATCCTGGCCCCACACCTCCATCTCCCCACACCTCTATCCTGGCCCCACACCTCCATCCTGGCCCCACATCTCCATCCTGTCCCCACACCTCCATCCTGGCCCCACATCTCCATCCTGTCCCCATACCTCCATCCTGGCACCACACCTCCATCCTGGCCCCACATCTCCATCCTGGCCCCACACCTCCATCTCCCCACATCTCCATCCTGGCCCTACACCTCCATCCTGGCCCCACACCTCCATCCTGGCCCCACATCTCCACCCTGTCCCCACACCTCCATCCTGGCCCCACACCTCCATCCTGGCCCCACACCTCCATCCTGGCCCCACACCTCTATCCTGGCCCCACACCTCCATCTCCCCACACCTCCATCCTGGCCCCACACCTCCATCCTGGCCCCACATCTCCATCCTGTCCCCACACCTCTATCCTGGCCCCACATCTCCATCCTGGCCCCACACCTCCATCCTGGCCCCACACCTCCATCCTGGCACCACACCTCCATCCTGGCCCCACATCTCCATCCTGGCCCCACACCTCCATCCTGGCCCCACATCTCCATCCTGGCCCCACACCTCCATCCTGGCCCCACATCTCCATCCGGGCCCCACACCTCCATCCTGGCCCCACACCTCCATCTCCCCACATCTCCATCCTGGCCCCACACCTCCATCTCCCCACATCTCCATCCTGGCCCTACACCTCCATCTCCCCACACCTCCATCCTGGCCCTACACCTCCATCCTGGCCCCACACCTCCATCCTGGCCCCACCACCTCCATCCTGGCCCCACACCTCCATCCTGGCCCCACCACCTCCATCCTGGCCCCACACCTCTATCCTGGCCCCACACCTCCATCTCGCTACACCTCCATCCTGGTCCCACACCTCCATCCTGGCCCCACATCTCCATCCTGTCCCCACACCTCTATCCTCGCCCCACACCTCCATCCTGGCCCCACACCTCCATCCTGGCACCACACCTCCATCCTGGCCCCACACCTCCATCCTGGCCCCACATCTCCATCCTGGCCCCACACCTCCATCCTGGCCCCACATCTCCATCCTGGCCCCACACCTCCATCCTGGCCAGCACACCTCCATCCTGGCCCCACACCTCCATCCTGGCCCCACATCTCCATCCTGTCCCCACACCTCCATCCTGGTCCCACACCTCCATCCTGGCCCCACACCTCCATCCTGGCCCTACACCTCCACCCTGGCCCCACACCTCCATCCTGGCCCTACACCTCCATCCTGGCCCCACACCTCCATCCTGGCCCCACACCTCCATCCTGGCCCCACATCTCCATCCTGTCCCCACACCTCCATCCTGGCCCCACACCTCCATCCTGGCCCCACACCTCCATCCTGGCCCCACCACCTCCATCCTGGCCCCACACCTCCATCCTGGCCCCACCACCTCCATCCTGGCCCCACACCTCCATCCTGGCCCCACACCTCCATCCTGGCCCCACCACCTCCATCCTGTTTACACCTCTATCATGGCCCCACACCTCCATCTCCCCACACCTCCATCCTGGCCCCACACCTCCATCCTGGCCCCACATCTCCATCCTGTCCCCATACCTCCATCCTGGCACCACACCTCCATCCTGGCCCTACACCTCCATCCTGTCCCCATACCTCCATCCTGGCACCACACCTCCATCCTGGCCCTACACCTCCATCCTGGCCCCACACCTCCATCCTGGCCCCACATCTCCATCCTGTCCCCACACCTCCATCCTGTCCCCACATCTCCATCCTGGCCCCACACCTCCATCTCCCCACACCTCTACCCTGGCCCCACACCTCCATCCTGGCCCCACACCTCCATCCTGGCCCCACACCTCCATCCTGGTCCCACACCATCCTGGCCCCACACCTCCATCCTGGCCCCACACCTCCATCCTGGCCCCACACCTCCATCCTGGCCCCACACCTCCATCTCCCCACACCTCTATCCTGGCCCCACACCTCCATCCTGGCCCCACACCTCCATCCTGGCCCCACACCTCCATCCTGGCCCTACACCTCCATCCTGGCCCCACACCGCCATCCTGGCCCCACACCTCCATCCTGTTTACCTCCATCCTGGCCCCACACCTCCATCCTGGCCCCACACCCTCCATCCTGGCCCCACACCTCCATCTCGGCCCCACACCTCCATCCTGGCCCCACACCTCCATCCTGGCCCCACACCTCCATCCTGGCCCTACACCTCCATCCTGGCCCCACCTCCATCCTGGCCCCACACCTCCATCCTGGCCCCACACCTCCATCCTGGCCCCACACCTCCATCTCCCCACACCTCCATCCTGTCCCCACATCTCCATCCTGGCCCCACACCTCCATCCTGGCCCTACACCTCCATCCTGGCCCTACACCTCCATCCCCCTACACCTCCATCCTGGCCCCACACCTCCATCCTGGCCCTAACACCTCCATCCTGGCCCTAACACCTCCATCCTGGCCCCTAACACCTCCATCTCCCCACACCTCCATCTCCCCACACCTCCATCTCCCCACACCTCCATCCTGGCCCTAACACCTCCATCCTGGCCCTAACACCTCCATCCTGGCCCTAACACCTCCATCCTGGCCCTAACACCTCCATCTCCCCACACCTCCATCTCCCCACACCTCCATCTCCCCACACCTCCATCCTGGCCCTAACACCTCCATCCTGGCCCTAACACCTCCATCCTGGCCCTAACACCTCCATCTCCCCACACCTCCATCCTGGCCCTAACACCTCCATCCTGGCCCTAACACCTCCATCCTGGCCCTAACACCTCCATCTCCCCACACCTCCATCTCCCCACACCTCCATCTCCCCACACCTCCATCCTGGCCCTAACACCTCCATCCTGGCCCTAACACCTCCATCCTGGCCCTAACACCTCCATCTCCCCACACCTCCATCCTGGCCCTAACACCTCCATCCTGGCCCTAACACCTCCATCTCCCCACACCTCCATCCTGGCCCCACACCTCCATCCTGGCCCTAACACCTCCATCCTGGCCCTAACACCTCCATCCTGGCCCTAACACCTCCATCTCCCCACACCTCCATCTCCCCACACCTCCAACTCCCACACCTCCATCTCCCCACACCTCCATCCTGGCCCTAACACCTCCATCTCTCCCCACACCTCCATCCTGGCCCTAACACCTCCATCTCCCCACACCTCCATCTCCCCACACCTCCATCTCCCCCACCTCCATCTCCCCACACCTCCATCCTGGCCCTAACACCTCCATCTCCCCACACCTCCATCCTGGCCCTAACACCTCCATCTCCCCACACCTCCATCTCCCCACACCTCCATCTCCCCACACCTCCATCTCCCCCACCTCCATCTCCCCACCTCCATCTCCCCACACCTCCATCCTGGCCCTAACACCTCCATCCTGGCCCTAACACCTCCATCCTGGCCCTAACACCTCCATCCTGGCCCTAACACCTCCATCCTGGCCCTAACACCTCCATCTCCCCACACCTCCATCCTGGCCCTAACACCTCCATCCTGGCCCTAACACCTCCATCCTGGCCCTAACACCTCCATCCTGGCCCTAACACCTCCATCTCCCCACACCTCCATCCTGGCCCTAACACCTCCATCCTGGCCCTAACACCTCCATCTCCCCACACCTCCATCCTGGCCCTAACACCTCCATCTCCCCACACCTCCATCCTGGCCCTAACACCTCCATCCTGGCCCTAACACCTCCATCCTGGCCCTAACACCTCCATCTCCCCACACCTCCATCCTGGCCCTAACACCTCCATCCTGGCCCTAACACCTCCATCTCCCCACACCTCCATCCTGGCCCTAACACATCCTGGCCCTAACACCTCCATCCTGGCCCTAACACCTCCATCCTGGCCCTAACACCTCCATCCTGGCCCTAACACCTCCATCTCCCCACACCTCCATCCTGGCCCTAACACCTCCATCCTGGCCCTAACACCTCCATCCTGGCCCTAACACCTCCATCCTGGCCCTAACACCTCCATCCTGGCCCTAACACCTCCATCCTGGCCCTAACACCTCCATCCTGGCCCTAACACCTCCATCCTGGCCCCACACCTCCATCCTGGCCCCACACCTCCATCCTGGCCCTAACACCTCCATCTCCCCACACCTCCATCCTGGCCCCACACCTCCATCCTGGCCCTAACACCTCCATCTCCCCACACCTCCATCCTGGCCCTAACACCTCCATCCTGGCCCTAACACCTCCATCCTGGCCCTAACACCTCCATCCTGGCCCTAACACCATCCTGGCCCTAACACCTCCATCCTGGCCCCACACCTCCATCCTGGCCCTAACACCTCCATCCTGGCCCTAACACCTCCATCCTGGCCCTAACACCTCCATCCTGGCCCTAACACCTCCATCCTGGCCCTAACACCTCCATCTCCCCACACCTCCATCCTGGCCCTAACACCTCCATCCTGGCCCTAACACCTCCATCCTGGCCCTAACACCTCCATCCTGGCCCTAACACCTCCATCCTGGCCCTAACACCTCCATCCTGGCCCCACACCTCCATCCTGGCCCTAACACCTCCATCCTGGCCCTAACACCTCCATCCTGGCCCTAACACCTCCATCCTGGCCCTAACACCTCCATCCTGGCCCCACACCTCCATCCTGGCCCTAACACCTCCATCCTGGCCCTAACACCTCCATCCTGGCCCTAACACCTCCATCCTGGCCCTAACACCTCCACCTCCATCCTGGCCCTAACACCTCCATCCTGGCCCTAACACCTCCATCCTGGCCCTAACACCTCCATCCTGGCCCTAACACCTCCATCCTGGCCCCACACCTCCATCCTGGCCCTAACACCTCCATCCTGGCCCTAACACCTCCATCCTGGCCCTAACACCTCCATCCTGGCCCTAACACCTCCATCCTGGCCCTAACACCTCCATCCTGGCCCTAACACCTCCATCCTGGCCCTAACACCTCCATCCTGGCCCTAACACCTCCTGGCCCTAACCTGGCCCTAACACCTCCATCCTGGCCCTAACACCTCCATCCTGGCCCCTAACACCTCCATCCTGGCCCTAACACCTCCATCCTGGCCCTAACACTCCATCCACCTCCATCCTGGCCCTAACACCTCCATCCTGGCCCTAACACCTCCACACCTCCATCCTGGCCCTAACACCTCCATCCTGGCCCTAACACCTCCATCCTGGCCCTAACACCTCCATCCTGGCCCTAACACCTCCATCCTGGCCCTAACACCTCCATCCTGGCCCTAACACCTCCATCCTGGCCCTAACACCTCCATCCTGGCCCTAACACCTCCATCCTGGCCCCCACACCTCCATCCTGGCCCTAACACCTCCATCCTGGCCCTAACACCTCCAACACCTCCATCCTGGCCCTAACACCTCCATCCTGGCCCTAACACCTCCATCCTGGCCCTAACACCTCCATCCTCCCCACACCTCCATCCTGGCCCATCTCCCCACACCTCCATCCTGGCCCTAACACCTCCACACCTCCATCCTGGCCCTAACACCTCCATCCTGGCCCTAACACCTCCATCCTGGCCCTAACACCTCCATCCTGACCCTAACACCTCCATCCTGGCCCTAACACCTCCATCCTGGCCCTAACACCTCCATCCTGGCCCTAACACCTCCATCCTGGCCCTAACACCTCCATCCTGGCTTTTTTGATGGCTTTTTTTTCGGATGTATTAAGTTAGGAAATCAAACTTTTTTGCATATACTGTCAAATAAATGTTAGAGAACAAACTCTACCGAACGATTCAGAACGTGAAAAATAATCACACTTGTCTTGATAAAATGTATCTTCGTAACATACGGAACTTATGAAATAGAATGGGTGGACACCCTCAAAATTATCACGAATCTCTGAATCCTTTTGGTGTCAAATAAGGGTTGAAACAGGAAGAGTCCACCCACCTCCTTTAATCAGACTATGAATGCATCTCAAATGGTACCCTATTCCCTATGTAGTGGACTACTACCATAAGGCTCTGGTCAAAAATAGTGCACTGCACTATAGGGTGCCGTTTAGAATACAAGCCTTAATGCATTCTTCAGTCTCTAACTGGCCCTGAGACTCTATTGTATTTCTTCCCCACTCTGTTCTACCCCAGGGAATGCTGGGTCATGGCTGGTGCCGATGTGGCGAAACCCGAGCCCCGGGCTTCGTCCCAAATGGGACCCTATTTCCTATATAGTGCACTGCTTTTGACCAGGACCCATAGGGTATTATGCACTATGTAGGGAATAGGGTGCACTATGTAGGGAATAGGGTGGTCGGTTGGAATGCGTCCCTGCTGATTGTGCCCTGTCAGAGGTTTCAGCCTCTGAAAGCTGTTGATGGTGGCTTTACTTTCTGAAGGAAAAGGCGTTCGCTTTAGTGTCAGCAGGAAGCTCCCAGTCAGTCAGTAGACTACAGTACAGACCTGGTCATTAGAGTAGACCCAGTCAGTCAGTAGACTACAGTACAGTAGGTTAGATCCAGTCAGTCAGTAGACTGCAGTACAGAACAGACCTGGTCATTAGGTTAGACCCAGTCAGTCAGTAGGCTACAGTACAGACCTGGTCATTAGAGTAGACCCAGTCAGTCAGTAGGCTACAGAACAGACCTGGTCATTAGAGTAGACCCAGTCAGTCAGTAGGCTACAGAACAGACCTGGTCATTAGAGTAGACCCAGTCAGTCAGTAGGCTACAGTACAGACCTGGTCATTAGAGTAGACCCAGTCAGTCAGTAGGCTACAGAACAGACCTGGTCAGTAGAGTAGACCCAGTCAGTCAGTAGACTACAGTACAGAACAGACCTGGTCAGTAGAGTAGACCCAGTCAGTCAGTAGACTACAGAACAGACCTGGTCAGTAGAGTAGACCCAGTCAGTCAGTAGGCTACAGAACAGACCTGGTCATTAGAGTAGACCCAGTCAGTCAGTAGACTAGTACCATATAGTCCTGGTCATTAGAGTAGACCAAGTCAGTCAGCAGGCTAGTACCATATAGTCCTGGTCATTAGAGTAGACCAAGTCAGTCAGTAGGCTAGTACCATATAGTCCTGGTCATTAGAGTAGACCAAGTCAGTCAGTAGACTACAGTACAGACCTGGTCATTAGATTAGACCCAGTCAGTCAGCAGGCTAGTACCATATAGTCCTGATCATTAGATTAGACCCAGTCAGTCAGTAGGCTACAGAACAGTAGATTAGACCCAGTCAGTCAGTAGGCTACAGAACAGACCTGGTCAGTAGAGTAGACCCAGTCAGTCAGTAGGCTACAGTACAGACCTGGTCATTAGGTTAGACCCAGTCAGTCAGTAGGCTACAGAACAGACCTGGTCATTAGATTAGACCCAGTCAGTCAGTAGACTACAGTACAGACCTGGTCATTAGATTAGACCCAGTCAGTCAGTAGGCTACAGAACAGTATATTAGACCCAGTCAGTCAGTAGGCTACAGTACAGACCTGGTCATTAGGTTAGACCCAGTCAGTCAGTAGGCTACAGAACAGACCTGGTCATTAGGTTAGACCCAGTCAGTCAGTAGGCTACAGAACAGACCTGGTCATTAGAGTAGACCCAGTCAGTCAGTAGGCTACATAACAGACCTGGTCATTAGATTAGACCCAGTCAGTCAGTAGACTACAGAACAGTACAGACCTGGTCATTAGATTAGACCCAGTCAGTCAGTAGACTACAGTACAGTACAGACCTGGTCATTAGAGTAGACCCAGTCAGTCAGTAGGCTACAGTACAGACCTGGTCATTAGATTAGACCCAGTCAGTCAGTAGACTTTCAGTACAGACCTGGTCATTAGAGTAGACCCAGTCAGTCAGTAGGCTCCAGTACAGAAGGTTAGACCCAGTCAGTCAGTAGACTAGTACCATATAGTCCTGGTTATTAGAGTAGACCAAGTCAGTCAGTAGGCTAGTACCATATAGTCCTGGTCATTAGAGTAGACCCAGTCAGTCAGTAGACTACAGTACAGTAGGTTAGACCCAGTCAGTCAGTAGACTACAGTACAGTAGGTTAGACCCAGTCAGTCAGTAGGCTACAGAACAGACCTGGTCATTAGAGTAGACCCAGTCAGTCAGTAGACTACAGTACAGTAGGTTAGACCCAGTCAGTCAGTAGACTGCAGTAGACCTGGTCATTAGAGTAGACCCAGTCAGTCAGTAGGCTAGTACCATATAGTCCTGGTCATTAGAGTAGACCCAGTCAGTCAGTAGGCTAGTACCATATAGTCCTGGTCATTAGAGTTGACCCAGTCAGTCAGTAGGCTACAGAACAGACCTGGTCATTAGAGTAGACCCAGTCAGTCAGTAGGCTACAGAACAGACCTGGTCATTAGAGTAGACCCAGTCAGTCAGTAGGCTACAGAACAGACCTGGTCATTAGATTAGACCCAGTCAGTCAGTAGGCTACAGAACAGACCTGGTCATTAGAGTAGACCCAGTCAGTCAGTAGACTACAGTACAGACCTGGTCAGTAGAGTAGACCCAGTCAGTCAGTAGACTACAGTACAGAAGGTTAGACCCAGTCAGTCAGTAGACTAGTACCATATAGTCCTGGTTATTAGAGTAGACCCAGTCAGTCAGTAGACTACAGTACAGAAGGTTAGACCCAGTCAGTCAGTAGACTAGTACCATATAGTCCTGGTTATTAGAGTAGACCCAGTCAGTCAGTAGACTACAGTACAGAAGGTTAGACCCAGTCAGTCAGTAGACTAGTACCATATAGTCCTGGTTATTAGAGTAGACCCAGTCAGTCAGTAGACTAGTACCATATAGTCCTGGTTATTAGAGTAGACCAAGTCAGTCAGTAGGCTAGTACCATATAGTCCTGGTCATTAGAGTAGACCAAGTCAGTCAGTAGGCTAGTACCATATAGTCCTGGTCATTAGAGTAGACCCAGTCAGTCAGTAGACTACAGTACAGTAGGTTAGACCCAGTCAGTCAGTAGACTACAGTACAGACCTGGTCATTAGAGTAGACCCAGTCAGTCAGTAGGCTCCAGTACAGAAGGTTAGACCCAGTCAGTCAGTAGACTAGTACCATAAAGTCCTGATCATTAGAGTAGACCAAGTCAGTCAGCAGGCTAGTACCATATAGTCCTGGTTATTAGAGTAGACCAAGTCAGTCAGTAGGCTAGTACCATATAGTCCTGGTCATTAGAGTAGACCCAGTCAGTCAGTAGACTACAGTACAGTAGGTTAGACCCAGTCAGTCAGTAGACTACAGAACAGACCTGGTCATTAGAGTAGACCCAGTCAGTCAGTAGGCTCCAGTACAGAAGGTTAGACCCAGTCAGTCAGTAGACTAGTACCATATAGTCCTGGTCATTAGAGTAGGACAAGTCAGTCAGTAGGCTAGTACCATATAGTCCTGGTTATTAGAGTAGACCCAGTCAGTCAGTAGGCTAGTACCATATAGTCCTGGTCATTAGAGTAGACCCAGTCAGTCAGTAGACTACAGTACAGTAGGTTAGACCCAGTCAGTCAGTAGACTACAGTACAGTAGGTTAGACCCAGTCAGTCAGTAGACCACAGTACAGTAGGTTAGACCCAGTCAGTCAGTAGGCTACAGAACATACCTGGTCATTAGAGTAGAGCCAGTCAGTCAGTAGACTACAGTACAGTAGGTTAGACCCAGTCAGTCAGTAGACTGCAGTAGACCTGGTCATTAGAGTAGACCCAGTCAGTCAGTAGGCTAGTACCATATAGTCCTGGTCATTAGAGTAGACCCAGTCAGTCAGTAGGCTACAGAACAGACCTGGTCATTAGAGTAGACCCAGTCAGTCAGTAGGCTACAGAACAGACCTGGTCATTAGAGTAGACCCAGTCAGTCAGTAGACTACAGAACAGACCTGGTCATTAGAGTAGACCCAGTCAGTCAGTAGACTACAGAACAGACCTGGTCATTAGATTAGAACGTCGTTCCACTAAATCATGTTCGAGACTCTAATGTTGCAGTATCCAATATCTTCACATAATGGAGTGTGAGGTCTTCATAAAGCTGTGATTTTCTGCTGTAGTCTATGTAGTGGTGCAGTGTCCCGTACTGCACTATAACCTCCCACATAAAGCTGTGATTTGCTGCTGTAGTCTATGTAGTGGTGCAGTGTCCCGTCACTGCACTACCACCTCACATCAGTCAGTAAGAACAGACCTGGCTGTGATTTGCTGCTGTAGTCTATGTAGTGGTGCAGTGTCCCGTACTGCACTATAACCTCCCACATAAAGCTGTGATTTGCTGCTGTAGTCTATGTAGTGGTGCAGTGTCCCGTACTGCACTACCACCTCCCACATAAAGCTGTGATTTTCTGCTGTAGTCTATGTAGTGGTGCAGTGTCCCGTACTGCACTACCACCTCCCACATAAAGCTGTGATTTGCTGCTGTAGTCTATGTAGTGGTGCAGTGTCCCGTACTGCACTACCACCTCCCACATAAAGCTGTGATTTGCTGCTGTAGTCTATGTAGTGGTGCAGTGTCCCGTACTGCACTACCACCTCCCACATAAAGCTGTGATTTTCTGCTGTAGTCTATGTAGTGGTGCAGTGTCCTGTACTGCACTACCACCTCCCACATAAAGCTGTGATTTGCTGCTGTAGTCTATGTAGTGGTGCAGTGTCCTGTACTGCACTACTACCTCCCACATAAAGCTGTGGTTTATGGTTCCTATCCAGGGTCTACAACGTGTTGTCTCTCTGCGTAATGATCAAGGGGAAATACAACTATGTGACACAGTCAGTGGGATTTCTTAACCTTGCTAGCCTGTATCCTATAGCTGTAACCTATAGCTGTATCCTATAGCTGTATCCTATAGCTGTATCCTATAGCTGTAACCTATAGCTGTAACCTATAGCTGTATCCTATAGCTGTATCCCATAGCTGTATCCCATAGCTGTATCCTACAGCTGTATCCTATAGCTGTATCCTATAGCTGTATCCTATAGCTGTGTCCTATAGCTGTATCCTATAGCTGTATCCTATAGCTGTATCCCATAGCTGTATCCCATAGCTCTATCCTATAGCTGTATCCTATAGCTGTATCCTATAGCTGTATCCCATAGCTGTATCCTACAGCTGTATCCTATAGCTGTATCCTATAGCTGTATCCTATAGCTGTATCCTATAGCTGTTTCCTATAGCTGTATCCTATAGCTGTAACCTATAGCTGTATCCTATAGCTCTCCATCAACACAGACAACAGTGAGGGACATTTCTAACAACGAATTAACAGTTAGATAAATCTCATTCATTCTAGGGATGAACGTCTGGGGCACTACTAAGTTTAGACGAATTATAACTTCCTTTGGGTTTCCGACATGTTGCCCAGGCTGAGGCCTCTCGACTGGGCATGCCTTTGATGTGGGTATGGGTCCTGGAGCAGGGCACGACTGGAGAACCACTTTGGAAGTGCTTTAATTCATGCCGATTTCCCCTGGGACCAAATGCACATCCTGTTTGATGTATTATTCTTTTAAAAAAATTAAAAAGTATATTCAATTCAACAGTTCTTGGACATTAGGGAACATACCATGGTAATTGTACCAGCCTGCCTGGGTTAAAAAAAAGTATTTGTTTTCTTTCATACCCTTTTAGCATTTAAATGAGTATGCCTGGAGTGCCAGATGGGTGGGATTTGCACTTTTGGGATTACGCCATTAATTAAATTGTGGCAGGCAAACTCAATCTAGTTGCAGCTGAAGTATTTGAAAGAAAGCCAATACTATTTGAAGAAAGATTATGATTATTAGAAAGCAAATTACGGACTCCTCTTTAAATCTGCGTGTTCCTTCAAAGCTCAGTTGTCCTGAGTCTGCACAACTCTGCCAGGACCTAGGATCAAGAGAGACGCTCAAGTGTTTTAGTACTATATCTCTTGACACAATGATGAAAATAATCATGGCCTCTAAACCTTCAAGCTGCATACTGGACCCTATTCCAACTAAACTACTGAAAGAACTGCTTCCTGTGCTTGGCCCTCCTATGTTGAACATAATAAACGGCTCTCTATCCACCGGATGTGTACCAAACTCACTAAAAGTGGCAGTAATAAAGCCTCTCTTGAAAAAGCCAAACCTTGACCCAGAAAATATAAAAAACTATCGGCCTATATCGAATCTTCCATTCCTCTCAAAAATTTTAGAGAAGGTTGTTGCGCAGCAACTCACTGCCTTCCTGAAGACAAACAATGTATACGAAATGCTTCAGTCTGGTTTTAGACCCCATCATAGTACTGAGACAGCACTTGTGAAGGTGGTAAATGACATTTTAATGGCATCGGACCGAGGCTCTGCATCTGTCCTCGTGCTCCTAGACCTTAGTGCTGCTTTTGATACCATCGATCACCACATTCTTTTTGAGAGATTGGAAACCCAAATTGGTCTACACGGACAAGTTCTGGCCTGGTTTAGATCTTATCTGTCGGAAAGATATCAGTTTGTCTCTGTGAATGGTTTGTCCTCTGACAAATCAACTGTAAATTTCGGTGTTTACATTTACATTTACATTTAAGTCATTTAGCAGACGCTTATCCAGAGCGACTTACAAATTGGTGCATTCACCTTATGACATCCAGTGGAGCAGCCACTTTACAATAGTGCATCTAAATCTTTTAAGGGGGGGGGTGAGAAGGATTACTTTATCCTATCCTAGGTATTCCTTAAAGAGGTGGGGTTTCAGGTGTCTCCGGAAGGTGGTGATTGACTCCGCTGTCCTGGCGTCGTGAGGGAGTTTGTTCCACCATTGGGGGGCCAGAGCAGCGAACAGTTTTGACTGGGCTGAGCGGAACTGTACTTCCTCAGTGGTAGGGAGGCGAGCAGGCCAGAGGTGCATGAACGCCGTGCCCTTGTTTGGGTGTAGGGCCTGATCAGAGCCTGGAGGTACTGAGGTGCCGTTCCCCTCACAGCTCCGTAGGCAAGCACCATGGTCTTGTAGCGGATGCGAGCTTCAACTGGAAGCCAGTGGAGAGAGCGGAGGAGCGGGGTGACGTGAGAGAACTTGGGAAGGTTGAACACCAGACGGGCTGCGGCGTTCTGGATGAGTTGTAGGGGTTTAATGGCACAGGCAGGGAGCCCAGCCAACAGCGAGTTGCAGTAATCCAGACGGGAGATGACAAGTGCCTGGATTAGGACCTGCGCCGCTTCCTGTGTGAGGCAGGGTCGTACTCTGCGGATGTTGTAGAGCATGAACCTACAGGAACGGGCCACCGCCTTGATGTTAGTTGAGAACGACAGGGTGTTGTCCAGGATCACGCCAAGGTTCTTAGCGCTCTGGGAGGAGGACACAGTGGAGTTGTCAACCGTGATGGCGAGATCATGGAACGGGCAGTCCTTCCCGGGAGGAAGAGCAGCTCCGTCTTGCCGAGGTTCAGCTTGAGGTGGTGATCCGTCATCCACACTGATATGTCTGCCAGACATGCAGAGATGCGTTTCGCCACCTGGTCATCAGAAGGGGGAAAGGAGAAGATTAATTGTGTGTCGTCTGCATAGCAATGATAGGAGAGACCATGTGAGGTTATGACAGAGCCAAGTGACTTGGTGTATAGCGAGAATAGGAGAGGGCCTAGAACAGAGCCCTGGGGGACACCAGTGGTGAGAGCACGTGGTGAGGAGACGGATTCTCGCCACGCCACCTGGTAGGAGCGACCTGTCAGGTAGGACGCAATCCAAGCGTGGGCCGCGCCGGAGATGCCCAACTCGGAGAGGGTGGAGAGGAGGATCTGATGGTTCACAGTATCGAAGGCAGCCGATAGGTCTAGAAGGATGAGAGCAGAGGAGAGAGAGTTAGCTTTAGCAGTGCGGAGTGCCTCCGTGATACAGAGAAGAGCAGTCTCAGTTGAATGACTAGTCTTGAAACCTGACTGATTTGGATCAAGAAGGTCATTCTGAGAGAGATAGCGGGAGAGCTGGCCAAGGACGGCACGTTCAAGGGTTTTGGAGAGAAAAGAAAGAAGGGATACTGGTCTGTAGTTGTTGACATCGGAGGGATCGAGTGTAGGTTTTTTCAGAAGGGGTGCAACTCTCGCTCTCTTGAAGACGGAAGGGACGTAGCCAGCGGTCAGGGATGAGTTGATGAGCGAGGTGAGGTAAGGGAGAAGGTCTCCGGAAATGGTCTGGAGAAGAGAGGAGGGGATAGGGTCAAGCGGGCAGGTTGTTGGGCGGCCGGCCGTCACAAGACGCAAGATTTCATCTGGAGAGAGAGGGGAGAAAGAGGTCAGAGCACAGGGTAGGGCAGTGTGAGCAGAACCAGCGGTGTCGTTTGACTTAGCAAACGAGGATCGGATGTCGTCGACCTTCTTTTCAAAATGGTTGACGAAGTCATCTGCAGAGAGGGAGGAGGGGGGAGGGGGAGGAGGATTCAGGAGGGAGGAGAAGGTGGCAAAGAGCTTCCTAGGGTTAGAGGCAGATGCTTGGAATTTAGAGTGGTAGAAAGTGGCTTTAGCAGCAGTGACAGAAGAGGAAAATGTAGAGAGGAGGGAGTGAAAGGATGCCAGGTCCGCAGGGAGGCGAGTTTTCCTCCATTTCCGCTCGGCTGCCCGGAGCCCTGTTCTGTGAGCTCGCAATGAGTCGTCGAGCCACGGAGCGGGACGGGAGGACCGAGCCGGCCTGGAGGATAGGGGACATAGAGAGTCAAAGGATGCAGAAAGGGAGGAGAGGAGGGTTGAGGAGGCAGAATCAGGAGATAGGTTGGAGAAGGTTTGAGCAGAGGGAAGAGATGATAGGATGGAAGAGGAGAGAGTAGGGGGGGAGAGAGAGCGAAGGTTGGGACGGCGCGATACCATCCGAGTAGGGGCAGTGTGGGAAGTGTTGGATGAGAGCGAGAGGGAAAAGGATACAAGGTAGTGGTCGGAGACTTGGAGGGGAGTTGCAATGAGGTTAGTGGAAGAACAGCATCTAGTAAAGATGAGGTCGAGCGTATTGCCTGCCTTGTGAGTAGGGGGGAAGGTGAGAGGGAGAGGTCAAAAGAGGAGAGGAGTGGAAAGAAGGAGGCAGAGAGGAATGAGTCAAAGGTAGGCGTGGGGAGGTTAAAGTCGCCCAGAACTGTGAGAGGTGAGCCGTCCTCAGGAAAGGAGCTTATCAAGGCATCAAGCTCATTGATGAACTTTCCGAGGGAACTTGGAGGGCGATAAATGATAAGGATGTTAAGCTTGAAAGGGCTGGTAACTGTGACAGCATGGAATTCAAAGGAGGCGATAGACAGATGGGTAAGGGGAGAAAGAGAGAATGACCACTTGGGAGAGATGAGGATCCCGGTGCCACCACCCCGCTGACCAGAAGCTCTCGGGTGTGCGAGAACACATGGGCGGACGAAGAGAGAGCAGTAGGAGTAGCAGTGTTATCTGTGGTGATCCATGTTTCCGTCAGTGCCAAGAAGTCGAGGGACTGGAGGGAGGCATAGGCTGAGATGAACTCTGCCTTGTTGGCCGCAGATCGGCAGTTCCAGAGGCTACCGGAGACCTGGAACTCCACGTGGGTCGTGCGCGCCGGGACCACCAGATTAGGGTGGCCGCGGCCACGCGGTGTGGAGCGTTTGTATGGTCTGTGCAGAGAGGAGAGAACAGGGATAGACAGACACATAGTTGACAGGCTACAGAAGAGGCTACGCTAATGCAAAGGAGATTGTAATGACAAGTGGACTACACGTCTCGAATGTTCAGAAAGTTGAGCTTACGTAGCAAGAATCTTATTGACTAAAATGATTAAAAATGATACAGTACTGCTGAAGTAGGCTAGCTGGCAGTGGCTGCGTTGTTGACTTTGTAGGCTAGCTGGCAGTGGCTGCGTTGTTGATTCAGGGGCTAGCTGGCTAGCTAGCAGTGTTGATTACGTTACGTTGCGTTAAAAGAACGACAATAGCTGGCTAGGTAACCTAGAAAATCGCTCTAGACTACACAATTATCTTTGATACAGAGACGGCTATGTAGCTAGCTATGTAGACGGTGGGCGTTAGCTAGCTGGCTAGCTGCTGGGCAGATAGCAGTGTAGACTGCGTTAGGACGACGAAATACGATAATTACGCAATTATCTTTGATACAAAGACGGCTATGTAGCTTGCTAAGAAGAAATTGCTAAGATTAGACAAATCAAACCGTTGTACTATAATGAAATGTAATGAAAAGTTATACTACCTGCAGACCGAAGTGCAGATGCGACTGCTCGCTCCAACCCGGAAGTCGGAACACTCCTTGTTCCTCAAGGTTCCGTTTTAGGACCACTATTGTTTTCACTATATATTTTACCTCTTGGGGATGTTATTCGAAAACATAATGTTAACTTTCACTGCTATGCGGATGACACACAGCTGTACATTTCAATGAAACATGGTGAAGCCCCAAAATTGCCCTTGCTAGAAGCATGTGTTTCAGACATAAGGAAGTGGATGGCTGCAAACTTTCTACTTTTAAACTCGGACAAAACAGAGATGCTTGTTCTAGGTCCCAAGAAACAAAGAGATCTTCTGTTGAATCTGACAATTAATCTTAATGGTTGTACAGTCGTCTCAAATAAAACTGTGAAGGACCTCGGCGTTACTCTGGACCCTGATCTCTCTTTTGAAGAACATATCAAGACCATTTCAAGGACAGCTTTTTTCCATCTACGTAACATTGCAAAAATCAGAAACTTTCTGTCCAAAAATGATGCAGAAAAATGTATCCATGCTTTTGTCACTTCTAGGTTAAACTACTGCAATGCTCTACTTTCCAGCTACCTGGATAAAGCACTAAATAAACTTCAGTTAGTGCTAAATACGGCTGCTAGAATCCTGACTAGAACCCCAAAAAAATATCATATTACTCCAGTGCTAGCCTCTCCACACTGGCTTCCTGTCAAAGCAAGGGCTGATTTCAAGGTTTTACTGCTAACCTACAAAGCATTACATGGGCTTGCTCCTACCTATCTCTCTGATTTGGTCCTGCCGTACATACCTACACGTACGCTACGGTCACAAGACGCAGGCCTCCTAATTGTCCTTAGAATTTCTAAGCAAACAGCTGGAGGCAGGGCTTTCTCCTATAGAGCTCCATTTTTATGGAACGGTCTGCCTACCCATGTCAGAGACGCAAACTCGGTCTCAACCTTTAAGTCTTTACTGAAGACTCATCTCTTCAGTGGGTCATATGATTGAGTGTAGTCTGGCCCAGGAGCGGGAAGGTGAACGGAAAGGCTCTGGAGCAAAGAACCGCCCTTGCTGTCTTTGCCTGGCCGGTTCCCCTCTTTCCACTGGGATTCTCTGCCTCTAACCCTATTACAGGGGCTGAGTCACTGGCTTACTGGGGCTCTCTCATGCTGTCCCTGGAAGGGGTGCGTCACCTGAGTGGGTTGATTCACTGATGTGGTCATCCTGTCTGGGTTGGCCCCCCCCCCCTTGGGTTGTGCCGTGGCGGAGATCTTTGTGGGCTATACTCAGCCTTGTCTCAGGATGGTAAGTTGGTGGTTGAAGATATCCCTCTAGTGGTGTGGGGGCTGTGCTTTGGCAAAGTGGGTGGGGTTATATCCTTCCTGTTTGGCCCTGTCCGGGGGTGTCCTCGGATGGGGCCACAGTGTCTCCTGACCCCTCCTGTCTCAGCCTCCAGTATTTATGCTGCAGTAGTTTATGTGTCGGGGAGCTAGGGTCAGTTTGTTATATCTGGAGTACTTCTCCTGTCCTATTCGGTGTCCTGTGTGAATCTAAGTGTGCGTTCTCTAATTCTCCCCTTCTCTCTTTCTTTCTCTCTCGGAGGACCTGAGCCCTAGGACCATGCCCCAGGACAACCTGACATGATGACTCCTTGCTGTCCCCAGTCCACCTGGCAGTGCTGCTGCTCCAGTTTAAACTGTTCTGCCTTATTATTATTCGACCATGCTGGTCATTTATGAACATTTGAACATCTTGGCCATGTTTTGTAATAATCTCCACCCTGCACAGCCAGAAGAGGACTGGCCACCCCACATATGCTCTCTCCAATTCTCTCTTTCTTTCTCTCTCTCGGAGGACCTGAGCCCTAGGACCGTGCCCCAGGACTACCTGACATGATGACTCCTTGCTGTCCCCAGTCCACCTGACCGTGCTGCTGCTCCAGTTTCAACTGTTCTGCCTTATTATTATTCGACCATGCTGGTCATTTATGAACATTTGAACATCTTGGCCATGTTCTGTTATAATCTCCACCCGGCACAGCCAGAAGAGGACTGGCCACCCCACATAGCCTGGTTCCTCTCTAGGTTTCTTCCTAGGTTTTGGCCTTTCTAGGGAGTTTTTCCTAGCCACCGTGCTTCTACACCTGCCCAGCCACCCTGAGACTGTGTCCCAACTGAAAACCCCATTACCTATAAAGTGCACTAATTTTGACCTACATTGACCAAAGACCTCTATGAGCCCTGGTCCAAAAAAAAAGTAGTGCACGACGAACGGAATAGTGTGTCAGTTGGGATGCAAGCACTTTTCAGTCGCAGGTTGACATTTGTTGTCATGAATCCTGCCCTGGGGGCAGATGTATGATTTGGTCATATTGTAAAAATGTATGAAAACAAAAAATATATATTTTTGGTCTTAATTTAAGGTTAGAGTTAGGCATTATGGTCAGCAATGTGATTAAGGTTAGGATAAGATTTAAAATCATTTTGTGACTTTGTGGCTGTGCCAGTTTGTGGCCACTCTAAAGAGTTGCCTACAGGTCAAGATTCATGACAATGCATGCCAACCTGGGCCTCAGGCACCCACCTACTTGTCAGTACCATCCCCTCAACTCAGCATGATGAGGGGCAGACAGACATGGTTAAACTCCTCAACCCAGCATGATGGGCCAGACAGACATGGTTAAACTCCTCAACCCAGCATGATGGGCCAGACAGACAGAATGGTTAAACTCTTCAACCCAGCATGATGGGGCAGACAGACATGGTTAAACTCCTCAACCCAGCATGATGGGGCAGACAGACATGGTTAAACTCCTCAACCCAGCAGAATGGGGCAGACAGACATGGTTAAACTCCTCAACCCAGCATGATGGGGCAGACAGACATGGTTAAACTCCTCAACCCAGCATGATGGGGCAGACAGACATGGTTAAACTCCTCAACCCAGCAGAATGGGGCAGACAGACATGGTTAAACTCCTCAACCCAGCATGATGGGGCAGACAGACATGGTTAAACTCCTCAACCCAGCATGATGGGGCAGACAGACATGGTTAAACTCCTCAACCCAGCATGATGGGGCAGACAGACATGGTTAAACTCCTCAACCCAGCATGATGGGGCAGACAGACATGGTTAAACTCCTCAACCCAGCATGATGGG
>NC_088406.1:9214953-9219953 GCF_034236695.1 Oncorhynchus nerka
CAGAAGGCTAGCTGGTTCTGTTCTGGCTGTCTTCATTGATGTCCAGAAGGCTAGCTGGTTCTGTTCTGGATGTCTTCATTGATGTCCAGAAGGCTAGCTGGTTCTGTTCTGGCTGTCTTCATTGATGTCCAGAAGGCTAGCTGGTTCTGTTCTGGATGTCTTCATTGATGTCCAGAAGGCTAGCTGGTTCTGTTCTGGCTGTCTTCATTGATGTCCAGAAGGCTAGCTGGTTCTGTTCTGGCTGTCTTCATTGGTGTCCAGAAGGCTAGCTGGTTCTGTTCTGGATGTCTTCATTGATGTCCAGAAGGCTAGCTGGTTCTGTTCTGGCTGTCTTCATTGATGTCCAGAAGGCTAGCTGGTTCTGTTCTGGATGTCTTCATTGATGTCCAGAAGGCTAGCTGGTTCTGTTCTGGCTGTCTTCATTGATGTCCAGAAGGCTAGCTGGTTCTGTTCTGGATGTCTTCATTGATGTCCAGAAGGCTAGCTGGTTCTGTTCTGGATGTCTTCATTGATGTCCAGAAGGCTAGCTGTTCTGTTCTGTCTTCTGGCTAGCTGGTTCTGTTCTGGCTATCTTCATTGATGTCCAGAAGGCTAGCTGGTTCTGTTCTGGATGTCTTCATTGATGTCCAGAAGGCTAGCTGGTTCTGTTCTGGCTGTCTTCATTGATGTCCAGAAGGCTAGCTGGTTCTGTTCTGGCTGTCTTCATTGATGTCCAGAAGGCTAGCTGGTTCTGTTCTGGATGTCTTCATTGATGTCCAGAAGGCTAGCTGGTTCTGTTCTGGCTGTCTTCACAGATACGAAACAGGATCTGGGTCAATGTGACGAGACAAAAAGAGAGAAAGCAAATATGGCAACGACATGACACAACACCATAGGGGGTTACGAGGTGCTGAGGCTGCTCCTCTCATCTCTATTTTCAGCAGATTCAAGAAGAGACCAGAATAGAAAATGCAGGAACAGTGAACAAGTGACATCATGACACACAGCATCACAGAGGGAGAGGCCAAGGTACAAGAGACTTATAACGCTAGACTCTTATCTTTCTTCTCGGCAGACTCAAGGTCAGACAAGAATAGAAAGGTAGGTAGACAAAATTAATTCATAATATAAATAGGGAAGATATTTTCCGTCCAGCGTGTTTTCCCTGCAAACAGGGCCCTGCCCTGCCTCTGACTCATTGCTGTGACTGTGCAGTGTGAAGCAATACACACACACACACACACACACACACACACACACACACACACACACACACACACACACACACACACACACACACACACACACACACACACACACACACACACACACACAGCGTTAGATAGATACATAGATACATAGCAGCAGCGTTAGACAGATACATAGATAAATGATAGTTTAGAGATAGTTAGATACATAGATAAATGATAGTTTAGAGATAGTTAGATACATAGCAGATGACAAACAGCTTGCGGCACAAAAATATCTCCTCATTATGCCTGTCGCTGTTTGATTTATTTTAAAACAGGAGCGCAGTATCTGGAGAGATGGAGATGGAGAGAGGGGAGGGAGAGAGAGAGAGAGACAGAGAGAGAGAGAGAGAGAGAGAGAGGGAGAGAGAGAGAGAGAGAGAGAGAGAGAGAGAGAGAGAGAGAGAGCGAGAGAGAGAGAGAGAGAGAGAGATATGGGGGAGAGAGAGAGAGAGATGGGGGAGAGAGAGAGAGAGAGAGATGGGGGAGAGAGAGAGAGAGAGATGGGGGAGAGAGAGAGACAAAGAAAGCGAGAGAGGGGAGAGAGAGAGAGAGAGAGAGAGAGAGAGAGATGGGGGAGACAGAGAGAGACAAAGAAAGCGAGAGAGGGGAGAGCGAGAGAGAGAGAGAGGGGGGAGAGAGACAAAGACAGACAGACAGACTGTCAGACAGACATGCAGACTGACAGACAGACAGACAGGCAGACAGGCAGACGGTCAGACAGACATGCAGGCAGACTGGCAGACAGACAAACAGACAGACAAACAGACAGACAAACAGACAAACAGGCAGATAGGTGGAAAGACAAACAGACAGACAGACAGGCAGACTGGAAGACAGAGTGACAGGCAGACTGGCAGCAGACAGACATGTAGACAGGCAGAAAGGCAGACAGACAGGCAGACCAGCAGACTGGTAGACAGACATGCAGACAGACAGACAGACAGGCAGACTGGCTGACAGATTGACAGGCAGACAAATACACAGACAGACTGACAAACAGCAGACAAACAGCAGACAGACAGACAGACAGACAGACAGACAGACAGACAGACAGACAGACAGACAGACAGACAGACAGACAGACAGACAGACAGACAGACAGACAGACAGACAGACAGACAGACAGACCGGCAGGCAGGCAGACAGACAGAGGGTCAGACAGACAGGCAGACACCATCCTAATATTGAGTGTCACCCCTCCCTTCTGCCCTAAGGAACCATCAGTTCGCCATGGACTCTACAAGGTGTCAAAGCCTTCCACACGGATGCTGGCCCTTGTGGACTCTACAAGGTGTCAAAAGCCTTCCACACACGGATGCTGGCCCTTGTGGACTCTACAAGGTGTCAAAGCCTTGCACACACGGATGCTGGCCCTTGTGGACTCTACAAGGTGTCAAAAGCCTTCCACACACGGATGCTGGCCCTTGTGGACTCTACAAGGTGTCAAAAGCCTTCCACACACGGATGCTGGCCCTTGTGGACTCCAGTGCAGTTTTATGAAGCTGGTTAGATGTCCTATGGATGGTGGAACATTCTTTTTCTTTAAAAAAAAATATATATATATGTTTATTATTTTACAATAAAAAATCTAATAAAAAAGACAGCAATACTAACAATGACATTCACTGTACTGTTGAATGGGACGGCCAATTTAGAGGACAAAACAAAACTTAACTCACACATACACAAAATAAAACAAAATTCCTATTACGGTGGACCATTCTTGATACACACGAGAAACTGTTGAGGCTGAAAAACCCAGCAGCGTTGCAGTTCTTGACACAAACTGGTGTGCCTGGCACCTACTACCATACCCTGTTGAAAGACACTTAAATCGTTTGTCTTGTCTATTCACCCTCTGAATGGGACACAAACACAATCCATGTCTCAATTGTCTCAAGGCTTAAAAATCCTCCTTTAACCCGTCTCCTCCCCTTCATCTACACTGATTGAAGTGGATTTAACAAGTGACATCAATAAGAGACCATAGATCTCACCTGGATTCACCTGGTCAGTCTGTGTCATGGAAAGAGCAGGTGTTCTTAATGTTTTGTATATTCAGTGTATATATGTAAACAGGAGTAATAGTGACCAGTAGAATGTTAATAGATAGTAATGGCAATCAATTATCAATGAACACATTGGTAGTGATACATTTAATTCAATACTCATTTTAGCAACAGCGTAGGTGTGATGGGGAGCAGTAGTTGTGAGCCATTTAACAGTCGTATGGCCACGGGATAGAAGCTGTTTAGGAGTCTGTTGGTCTGAGGCTTGACGCACCGGTACCGCTTGCCGGACGGGGAGCCTGGAGAACAGTCCATGTCCCGGTTGGCTGGACGTTTCGTGCCTTTCTCTGACACTGTCCTGGACAGCTGGGAGTTTATCCCCAGGGTAGAATTAGGATCTGAGGGGCCCCATGTCAAATCGTTTCAGCTTCCTGAGGAGGAGAGTTGCTGTTGTGTCCCTTCTATGACTGTGCTGGTGTGACAGGATCAAGTTAAGTTCCTCAGTGATTTGGACACTGAGGAACGTAAAGCTCTTGACCTTCTCCTCTGCACTGTCCCCGTCGATGTGGGATGGGGAGGCCTCCCACCAACCTATTTCCTGCAGTCCACGATCAGCTCATTGGTCTTGTTGACGTTGAGGGAGAGGTTGTTGTCCTGCCAACACACTGGCAGGTATCCTCCCTGTAGGAGGATCTCATCTCCGGGGAATCAGGTCTACCACCGTCGTGTCATCACTCCAACTTGATGATTGAGTTGGAGTCGTGCCTGGACACAGTGGTGGGTGAACAGAGAGTACAGGAGGGGACTAAGAACATACCCCTGGGGGTCCCCCGTATTGAGGATCAGCGTGGCGGAGGTGTTGTTACCTACTCCTCCCACTTGGGGGCGGCCCGTCAGGAAGTCCAGGATCCAGTTTCAGAGGGAAGTGTTTAGTCCCAGGAGCCTTAGCTTAGTGATGAGCTTTGAGGGCACTGTGGTGTTGAACGCTGGGCTGTAGTCAATGAACAGCATTCTCACATAGGTGTTCCTCTTGTCCAGGTGAGAAAGGGCAGTGTGGAGTGCAATAGAGATCGCGTCATCTGCGGATCTGTTGGGGCGGCATGTGAATTGGAGTGTGTCCAGGGTGTCTGGGATGATGGTGTTGATGTGACCAGCCTTTCAACTTCATGATTGCAGTATCATCAAACTAATATGACTGACAATGCAGCTCACAAACTAGAGATTTCTTCCACGAGTCAAATCTGTGAAAATCAATGTTTACCAGAATAGTGCATTATGTCAGGAATAGGGTTCTCTGGTCAAAAGTAGTGCACTATATAGGGAATAGGGTTCTCCGGTCTAAAGTAGTGCACTATATAGGGAATAGGGTTCTCCGGTCTAAAGTAGTGCACTATATAGGGAATAGGGTTCTCCGGTCAAAAGTAGTGCACTATATAGGGAATAGGGTTCTCCGGTCTAAAGTAGTGCACTATATAGGGAATAGGGTTCTCCGGTCAAAAGTAGTGCACTATATAGGGAATAGGGTTCTCCGGTCAAAAGTAGTGCACTATATAGGGAATAGGGTTCTCCGGTCAAAAGTAGTGCACTATATAGGGAATAGGGTTCTCCGGTCAAAAGTAGTGCACTATATAGGGAATAGGGTTCTCCAAAAGGTCAAAAGTAGGGTTCTGTCACTATATAGGGAATAGGGTTCTCCGGTCAAAAGTAGTGCACTATATAGGAATAGGGTTCTCCGGTCAAAAGTAGTGCACTATATAGG
>NC_088406.1:9224953-9289953 GCF_034236695.1 Oncorhynchus nerka
GATGGTAAAGTGGAGGGTATTTAAAAGGTTATGTCTCCCAGCTGCCTGATGGTAAAGTGGAGTGTATTTAAAAGGTTATGTCTCCCAGCTGCCTGATGGTAAAGTGGAGGGTATTTAGAAGGTTTCGTCTCCCAGCTGCCTGATGGTAAAGTGGAGGGTATTTAGAAGGGCAGGAGGACTGCAGAATCAATGAACACTGTGACAATATAGACAAGAAAAATACAATAATTTGTGTGTTATTAGTTTAAGCAGACTATGGTTGTCTATTGTTGTGACTTAGATAAAGATCAGATCAAATTTGATGACCAATTTATGCAGAAATCCAGGTAATTCCAAATGGTTCGCTTACTTTTTCTTGCCACTGTATAAGAGAGAGAGAAACAGAGAGACAGAGAGAGACGGGCAGACAGACAGAGGGATGGACGGACAGAGAGACCGAGAAGACAGAGAGAGACGGACGGACAGAGGGATGGACGGACAGAGAGACAGAGAGACCGAGAGAGAGGGACAGAGAGACAGAGAGAGAGGGACAGAGAGACAGAGAGAGAGGGACAGAGAGACAGAGAGCAAGGGACAGAGAGACAGAGAGAGAGGGACAGAGAGACAGAGAGAGACAGAGAGAGGGACAGAGAGACAGAGAGACAGAGACTGAGAGACAGAGAGCAAGGGACAGAGAGACAAAGAGAGACAGAGAGACAGAGACAGAGAGACAGAGAGAGAGGGACAGAGAGACAGAGAGAGACAGAGAGAGGGACAGAGAGACAGAAAGAGAGGGACAGAGAGACAGAGAGCAAGGGACAGAGAGACAGAGAGAGAGAGGGACAGAGAGACAGAGAGACAGAGAGAGGGACAGAGAGACAAAGAGAGACAGAGAGCAAGGGACAGAGAGACAAAGAGAGACAAAGAGCAAGGGACAGAGAGACAGAGAGAGAGGGACAGAGAGACAGAGACAGAGAGACAGAGAGACAGGGACAGAGAGACAGAGAGAGAGGGACAGAGAGACAGAGAGAGAGGGACAGAGAGACAGAGAGAGACAGAGAGAGGGACAGAGAGACAGAGAGAGAGGGACAGAGAGACAGAGACAGAGAGACAGAGAGACAGGGACAGAGAGACAGAGAGAGAGGGACAGAGAGACAGAGAGAGACAGAGAGAGGGACAGAGAGACAGAAAGAGAGGGACAGAGAGACAGAGAGCAAGGGACAGAGAGACAGAGAGCAAGGGACAGAGAGACAGAGAGAGAGGGACAGAGAGACAAAGAGAGACAGAGAGACAGAGAGCAAGGGACAGAGAGACAGAGAGAGAGGGACAGAGAGACAAAGAGAGACAGAGAGCAAGGGACAGAGAGACAGAGAGAGAGGGACAGAGAGACAAAGAGAGACAGAGAGACAGAGAGAGAGGGACAGAGAGACAAAGAGAGAGGGACAGAGAGACAAAGAGGGACAGAGAGACAGAGAGCAAGGGACAGAGAGACAAAGAGAGACAGAGAGCAAGGGACAGAGAGACAAAGAGAGGGACAGAGAGACAAAGAGAGACAGAGAGCAAGGGACAGAGAGACAAAGAGAGACAGAGAGCAAGGGACAGAGAGACAGAGAGAGAGGGACAGAGAGACAGAGACAGAGAGACAGAGAGACAGGGACAGAGAGACAGAGAGAGGGACAGAGAGACAGAGACAGAGAGACAGAGAGACAGGGACAGAGAGACAGAGAGAGGGACAGAGAGACAGAGAGCAAGGGACAGAGAGACAGAGAGAGGGACAGAGAGACAAAGAGAGACAGAGAGCAAGGGACAGAGAGACAAAGAGAGACAGAGAGCAAGGGACAGAGAGACAGAGAGAGAGGGACAGAGAGACAGAGAGAGAGGGACAGAGAGACAGAGAGACAGAGAGACAGGGACAGAGAGACAGAGAGAGAGGGACAGAGAGACAGAGAGAGACAGAGAGAGGGACAGAGAGACAGAAAGAGAGGGACAGAGAGACAGAGAGCAAGGGACAGAGAGACAGAGAGAGAGGGACAGAGAGACAGAGAGACAGAGAGAGGGACAGAGAGACAGAGAGAGACAGAGAGAGGGACAGAGAGACAGAAAGAGAGGGACAGAGAGACAGAGAGCAAGGGACAGAGAGACAGAGAGAGAGGGACAGAGAGACAAAGAGAGACAGAGAGACAGAGAGCAAGGGACAGAGAGACAGAGAGAGAGGGACAGAGAGACAAAGAGAGACAGAGAGCAAGGGACAGAGAGACAGAGAGAGAGGGACAGAGAGACAGAGACAGAGAGACAGAGAGACAGGGACAGAGAGACAGAGAGAGAGGGACAGAGAGACAGAGAGAGACAGAGAGAGGGACAGAGAGACAGAGAGAGAGGGACAGAGAGACAGAGAGAGACAGAGAGAGGGACAGAGAGACAGAGAGAGAGGGACAGAGAGACAGAGACAGAGAGACAGAGAGACAGGGACAGAGAGACAGAGAGAGAGGGACAGAGAGACAGAGAGAGACAGAGAGAGGGACAGAGAGACAGAAAGAGAGGGACAGAGAGACAGAGAGCAAGGGACAGAGAGACAGAGAGCAAGGGACAGAGAGACAGAGAGAGAGGGACAGAGAGACAAAGAGAGACAGAGAGACAGAGAGCAAGGGACAGAGAGACAGAGAGAGAGGGACAGAGAGACAAAGAGAGACAGAGAGCAAGGGACAGAGAGACAGAGAGAGAGGGACAGAGAGACAAAGAGAGACAGAGAGACAGAGAGAGAGGGACAGAGAGACAAAGAGAGACAGAGAGAGAGGGACAGAGAGACAAAGAGGGACAGAGAGACAGAGAGCAAGGGACAGAGAGACAGAGAGAGAGGGACAGAAAGACAAAGAGAGACAGAGAGCAAGGGACAGAGAGACAAAGAGAGACAGAGAGCAAGGGACAGAGAGACAAAGAGAGACAGAGAGCAAGGGACAGAGAGACAGAGAGAGAGGGACAGAGAGACAGAGAGACAGGGACAGAGAGACAGAGAGAGGGACAGAGAGACAGAGACAGAGAGACAGAGAGACAGGGACAGAGAGACAGAGAGAGGGACAGAGAGACAGAGAGCAAGGGACAGAGAGACAGAGAGAGGGACAGAGAGACAAAGAGAGACAGAGAGCAAGGGACAGAGAGACAAAGAGAGACAGAGAGCAAGGGACAGAGAGACGGAGAGAGAGGGACAGAGAGACAGAGAGAGAGGGACAGAGAGACAGAGAGACAGAGAGACAGGGACAGAGAGACAGAGAGAGAGGGACAGAGAGACAGAGAGAGACAGAGAGAGGGACAGAGAGACAGAAAGAGAGGGACAGAGAGACAGAGAGCAAGGGACAGAGAGACAGAGAGAGAGGGACAGAGGGACAGAGAGACAGAGAGAGACAGAGAGAGGGACAGAGAGACAGAAAGAGAGGGACAGAGAGACAGAGAGCAAGGGACAGAGAGACAGAGAGAGAGGGACAGAGAGACAAAGAGAGACAGAGAGACAGAGAGCAAGGGACAGAGAGACAGAGAGAGAGGGACAGAGAGACAAAGAGAGACAGAGAGCAAGGGACAGAGAGACAGACAGAGAGGGACAGAGAGACAAAGAGAGACCGAGAGACAGAGAGAGAGGGACAGAGAGACAAAGAGAGACAGAGAGACAGAGAGAGAGGGACAGAGAGACAGAGAGAGAGGGACAGAGAGACAGAGAGAGAGGGACAGAGAGACAGAGACAGAGAGACAGAGAGAGGGACAGAGAGACAGAGACAGAGAGACAGAGAGACAGGGACAGAGAGACAGAGAGAGGGACAGAGAGACAGAGAGCAAGGGACAGAGAGACAGAGAGAGGGACAGAGAGACAAAGAGAGACAGAGAGCAAGGGACAGAGAGACAAAGAGAGACAGAGAGCAAGGGACAGAGAGACAGAGAGAGGGGGACAGAGAGACAGAGAGAGAGGGACAGAGAGACAGAGACAGAGAGACAGAGAGACAGGGACAGAGAGACAGAGAGAGAGGGACAGAGAGACAGAGAGAGAGGGACAGAGAGACAGAGAGAGACAGAGAGAGGGACAGAGAGACAGAAAGAGAGGGACAGAGAGACAGAGAGCAAGGGACAGAGAGACAGAGAGAGGACAGAGAGACAGAGAGACAGAGAGAGGGACAGAGAGACAAAGAGAGACAGAGAGCAAGGGACAGAGAGACAGAGAGAGACAGAGAGCAAGGGACAGAGAGACAGAGAGAGAGGGACAGAGAGACAGAGACAGAGAGACAGAGACAGACAGGACAGACAGAGGGACAGAGAGAGAGAGAGGGACAGAGAGACAGAGAGCAGAGGGACAGAGAGACAGAGAGAGACAGAGAGAGAGGGACAGAGAGACAGAGACAGAGAGACAGAGAGCAAGGGACAGAGAGACAAAGAGAGACAGAGAGAGAGGGACAGAGAGACAGAGAGACAGAGAGAGGGACAGAGAGACAAAGAGAGACAGAGAGCAAGGGACAGAGAGACAAAGAGAGACAGAGAGAGAGACAGAAAGAGAGGGACAGAGAGACAGAGAGCAAGGGACAGAGAGACAAAGAGAGACAGAGAGAGACAGAGAGACAGAGAGACAGAGAAGAAAGAGAGGGAGAGAGACGGAGAAACAGAGAAACAGAAAGAGAGACGAGAGACTGAGAGACAGAGACAAGAGACAGAGAGAGAGAGGGAGAGAGAGGAGGAGAGGGAGACAGAGAGATGGCGAGAGAGACGAGGAGAGAGTTACCACTACCAATGTAAAGTGTTGGCTGTTGACTGCGGGATGATGTGATGTCTGTTGTGTTGTGATGAAGAACCATCTTTAGTCATGCATTCTGGCATTGTGTAGAGTGTTAGTGTGTGTACATGCCAAGGTCAGTAGGGGTAATGAGTTGCCATAGCAACAGAAGACGTATTGTGACATGGAATCTACGTGGAAAATAAACAAAAGTTGCAGAAAGTCATCAACAGTCTACAACTGTTGTTTTGAGGGTGTTATTTCAACCACAGTATAATGTCATCATGGTAACCAATTTTAAACACAGACAAACCTTGTATAAAATATGTTGAATTTCTACCTTTGAAACAACGTCAGATCTTCAACGTTATATTCGCTTTCAAAACAACAACAACAATGGGCCGGGCAGCATCTCCTACTGGAGAATTGATTTATTTCCCTTGGTCTCCCATCCAGGGTTTTAACCAAGCCCAGCTTAGCCTGGATATTTATCCCTGACAACTACCATTGTGTTATTGGGAGAAGGATTCTTGAGAGATCTCTCGATTCACTGTTGCTGTCAACGTCATTCCAAAGGATAGGTTTTAACAAAGCAAACGAAATGTAACCATACTCTAGAAGTTATACAGTATATCATCAATTATATTATTTCTGCGTATATAATATTTGCGTCTGTCACGCCCTGACCATAGAGAGCCATTGTTTCTCTATGGTGTAGTTGGTCAGGGCGTGACTAGGGGGTGATCTAGAATATCTATGTCTATGTTGTGTTCTAGTTTATTTTTCTATATTGGTGTTTTTGTATGATTCCCTATTAGAGGCAGCTGGTAATCGTTGTCTCTAATTGGGGATCATATTTAAGTAGTTATTTTTCCCAATTCCTAATTCTTACGACAAACGTGACATTGTCATCAACAGTTATTGTTTGAGTTCAACCCAGGGTTCAACTAAAAACAGGACAGTACATATAGACCTAGGGATTCAAGCTTTGGTTGATTTCAAATTTTGTTTTCAAGTTAATAATTAATATGTTGGATTCACGTCTCAACCTAAAATCTAAGTTAAAGAATTGGACTAAATCAAATCAAAGTTGAAATGCATTTAAAGTTTGACTTCATTTGATTTTGTCGCGTTCTACAACTTGGATTTTTGGGTTGAGATGGAGATGTGAATTGTGAAAATTATACATTTATAGACCCACTGGATATTGAATTGTGTTTGTTTGTCAACACAACCAAATATTAACATTTGAAGATGTATCTTCTGCTTCACAGTCAAAGGACTGGTTGTTAGGAGGACTGGTTGTTAGGAGGACTGGTTGTTAGGAGGACTGGTTGTTAGGAGGACTGGTTGTTTGGAGGACTGGTTGTTAGGAGGACTGGATGTTAGGAGGACTGGTTTTTAGGAGGACTGGTTGTTAGGAGGACTGGTTGTTAGGAGGACTGGTTGTTAGGAGGACTGGATGTTAGGAGGACTGGTTGTTAGGAGGACTGGTTGTTAGGAGGACTGGTTGTTAGGAGGACTGGTGCTTAGGAGGACTGGATGTTAGGAGGACTGGTGCTTAGGAGGACTGGTTGTTAGGAGGACTGGTTGTTAGGAGGACTGGTGCTTAGGAGGACTGGATGTTAGGAGGACTGGTTGTTAGGAGGACTGGATGTTAGGAGGACTGGATGTTAGGAGGACTGGTTGTTAGGAGGACTGGTTGTTAGGAGGACTGGATGTTAGGAGGACTGGTTGTTAGGAGGACTGGTTGTTAGTAGGACTGGTTGTTAGGAGGACTGGTTGTTAGTAGGACTGGTTGTTAGGAGGACTGGTTGTTAGGAGGACTGGTTGTTAGGAGGACTGGTTGTTAGTAGGACTGGTTGTTAGGAGGACTGGTTGTTAGTAGGACTGGTTGTTAGGAGGACTGGTTGTTAGGAGGACTGGATGTTAGGAGGACTGGTTGTTAGGAGGACTGGTTGTTAGTAGGACTGGTTGTTAGGAGGACTGGTTGTTAGGAGGACTGGTTGTTAGGAGGACTGGTTGTTAGTAGGACTGGTTGTTAGGAGGACTGGTTGTTAGGAGGACTGGTTGTTAGGAGGACTGGTTGTTAGGAGGACTGGTTGTTAGGAGGACTGGTTGTTAGTAGGACTGGTTGTTAGGAGGACTGGTTGTTAGGAGGACTGGTTGTTAGGAGGACTGGATGTTAGGAGGACTGGTTTTTAGGAGGACTGGTTGTTAGGAGGACTGGTTGTTAGGAGGACTGGATGTTAGGAGGACTGGATGTTAGGAGGACTGGTTTTTAGGAGGACTGGTTGTTAGGAGGACTGGTTGTTAGGAGGACTGGTTGTTAGGAGGACTGGTTGTTAGGAGGACTGGTTGTTCAACATATTGTCGCTGTCGGATGAAAAGCTTATCTCCAAAATGTCCCGTTACCATTAATGTCATTATGTCCCGTTACCATTAATGTCATTATGTCCCGTTACCATTAATGTCATTATGTCCCGTTACCATTAATGTCATTATGTCCCGTTACCATTACCGTTTACCATTAACAATCTTACAAAACTTCTGAATCTATTTTGAATACATTTTCTTGGTCCTACCGTCATGCAAAGTTCAGGGTACGTTGAAAGGAGTTGCTGCCATTTTTTATTTTTATTTGATTTATTTCACCTTTATTTAACCAGGTAGGCTAGTTGAGAACAAGTTCTCATTTGCAACTGCGACCTGGCCAAGATAAAGCATAGCAGTGTGAACAGACAACACAGAGTTACACATGGAGTAAACAATTAACAAGTCAATAACACAGTAGAAAAAAAAAATGGGCAGTCTATATACAATGTGTGCAAAAGGCATGAGGAGGTAGGCGAATAATACAATTTTGCAGATTAACACTGGGGTGATAAATGATCAGATGGTCATGTACAGGTAGAGATATTGGTGTGCAAAAGAGCAGAAAAGTAAATAAATAAATAAAATAAAAACAGTATAAAAACAGTATGGGAATGAGGTAGGTGAAAATGGGTGGGCTATTTACCAATAGACTATGTACAGCTGCAGCGATCGGTTAGCTGCTCGGATAGCTGATGTTTGAAGTTGGTGAGGGAGATAAAAGTCTCCAACTTCAGCGATTTTTCAGTTCGTTCCAGTCACAGGCAGCAGAGTACTGGAACGAAAGGCGGCCAAATGAGGTGTTGGCTTTAGGGATGATCAGTGAGATACACCTGCTGGAGCGTGTGCTACGGATGGGTGTTGCCATCGTGACCAGTGAACTGAGATAAGGCGGAGCTTTACCTAGCATGGACTTGTAGATGACCTGGAGCCAGTGGGTCTGGCGACGAATATGTAGCGAGGGCCAGCCGACTAGAGCATACAAGTCGCAGTGGTGGGTGGTATAAGGTGCTTTGGTGACAAAACGGATGGCACTATGATAGACTGCATCCAGTTTGCTGAGTAGAGTGTTGGAAGCCATTTTGTAGATGACATCGCCGAAGTCGAGGATCGGTAGGATAGTCAGTTTTACTAGGGTAAGCTTGGCAGCGTGAGTGAAGGAGGCTTTGTTGCGGAATAGAAAGCCGACTCTTGATTTGATTTTCGATTGGAGATGTTTGATGTGAGTCTGGAAGGAGTGCAGGTTGTCCTAGTACAGGTTGTCCCAGTACAGGTTGTCCCAGTGCAGGTTGTCCCAGTGCAGGTTGTCCCAGTGCAGGTTGTCCCATTTAAATCAGTTACATGGTTTTCATCAGATTGGTTCAGTACATCACGAAGTAACAGTGCTAGTCTGATATTTCAATTCACCACTTCAAAAAAAAAAAAAAAATATATATATATATATATTTCACCTTTATTTAACCAGGCAAGCCAGTTGAGAACAAGTTCTCATTTACAACTGCGACCTGGCCAAGATAAAGCAAAGCAATGAGACAAAAACAACAACACAGTGACACACAAACGTACAGTCATAAACACAATAGAAAAATCTATGTACAGTGTGTGCAAATGTAGAAGAGTAGGGCGATAAAGGAAATAAATAGGCCCTAGAGGCTAAATAATTACAATTTAGCCATAACACTGGAGTGAAAGATGTGCAGATGAGGATGTGCAAGTAGAGATACTGGGGTGCAAAAGAGCAAGAGGATAAACAACAATATGAGGATGAGGTAGTTGGGTGGGCTATTTACAGATTGGCTGTGTACAGGTACAGTGATCGGTAAGCTGCTCTGACAGCTCACCACACCACAATCTACATACAATTTAGCAACATTGTGGACCATTGTGAAGCTGCTAGATGAGACAAGTTAACTTTATATGTGTCCCAAATGGTTCATTCCCCCTATAACCACACACTACCTTTCCCCCTATAACCACAAACACATCTCCAAACAGTCCCAATACAGGTTGTCCCAGTATAGGTTGTCCCAGTGCAGTTTGTCCTAGTACAGGTTGTCCCCGTACAGGTTGTCCCAGTGCAGGTTGTCCCAGTGCAGGTTGTCCCAGTGCAGGTTGTCCCAGTGCAGGTTGTCCCAGTACAGGTTGTCCCAGTACAGGTTGTCCTAGTACAGGTTGTCCCAGTACAGGTTGTCCCAGTACAGGTTGTCCCAGTGCAGGTTGTCCCAGTGCAGGTTGTCCCAGTGCAGGTTGTCCCAGTACAGGTTGTCCCAGTGCAGGTTGTCCCAGGACAGGTTGTCCCAGGACAGGTTGTCCCAGGACAGGTTGTCCCAATATAGGTTGTCCCAGTGCAGGTTGTCCCAGTACAGGTTGTCCCAGTACAGGTTGTCGTAGTGCAGGTTGTCCCAGGACAGGTTGTCCCAGTGCAGGTTGTACCAGTGCAGGTTGTCCCAGTACAGGTTGTCCCAGAACAGGTTGTCCCAGAACAGGTTGTCCCAGGACAGGTTGTCCCAGTACAGGTTGTCCCAGTGCAGGTTGTCCTAGTACAGGTTGTCCTAGTACAGGTTGTCCCAGTACAGGTTGTCCCAGTGCAGGTTGTCCCAGTGCAGGTTGTCCCAGTACAGGTTGTCCCAGTGCAGGTTGTCCCAGTACAGGTTGTCATAGTACAGGTTGTCCCAGGACAGGTTGTCCCAGTGCAGGTTGTCCCAGTGCAGGTTGTCCCAGTACAGGTTGTCATAGTACAGGTTGTCTCAGTGCAGGTTGTACCAGTGCAGGTTGTCCCAGTACAGGTTGTCCCAGAACAGGTTGTCCCAGAACAGGTTGTCCCAGGACAGGTTGTCCCAGTACAGGTTGTCCCAGTGCAGGTTGTCCTAGTACAGGTTGTCCTAGTACAGGTTGTCCCAGTGCAGGTTGTCCCAGTACAGATTGTCCCAGTACAGGTTGTCATAGTGCAGGTTGTCCCAGGACAGGTTGTCTCAGTGCAGGTTGTCCCAGTACAGGTTGTCCCAGTACAGGTTGTCCCAGTGCAGGTTGTCCCAGTACAGGTTGTCCCAGAACAGGTTGTCCCAGTGCAGGTTGTCCCAGGACAGGTTGTCCCAGTACAGGTTGTCCCAGTACAGGTTGTCATAGTACAGGTTGTCCCAGTGCAGGTTGTCCCAGTGCAGGTTGTCATAGTACAGGTTGTCCCAGTACAGGTTGTCATAGTGCAGGTTGTCCCAGGACAGGTTGTCTCAGTACAGGTTGTCCCAGTACAGGTTGTCATAGTACAGGTTGTCCCAGTACAGGTTGTCATAGTGCAGGTTGTCCCAGGACAGGTTGTCTCAGTACAGGTTGTCCCAGTACAGGTTGTCCCAGTGCAGGTTGTCCCAGTGCAGGTTGTCCCAGTACAGGTTGTCATAGTACAGGTTGTCTCAGTGCAGGTTGTACCAGTGCAGGTTGTCCCAGTACAGGTTGTCTCAGTGCAAGTTGTCATAGTACAGGTTGTCCCAGTACAGGTTGTCATAGTGCAGGTTGTCCCAGTGCAGGTTGTCCCAGTACAGGTTGTCCCAGTACAGGTTGTCATAGTGCAGGTTGTCCCAGGACAGGTTGTCTCAGTGCAGGTTGTCCCAGTACAGGTTGTCCCAGTACAGGTTGTCCCAGTGCAGGTTGTACCAGTGCAGGTTGTCCCAGTACAGGTTGTCCCAGTACAGGTTGTCCCAGTACATGTTGTCCCAGTGCAGGTTGTCCCAGGACAGGTTGTCCCAGTACAGGTTGTCCCAGTACAGGTTGTCATAGTACAGGTTGTCCCAGTGCAGGTTGTCCCAGGACAGGTTGTCCCAGTGCAGGTTGTCCCAGTACAGGTTGTCCCAGTACAGGTTGTCCCAGTGCAGGTTGTCCCAGTACAGGTTGTCCCAGTGCAGGTTGTCCCAGTACAGGTTGTCCCAGTGCAGGTTGTCCCAGTACAGGTTGTCCCAGTACAGGTTGTCATAGTACAGGTTGTCCCAGTGCAGGTTGTCATAGTACAGGTTGTCCCAGGACAGGTTGTCCCAGTACAGGTTGTCCCAGTGCAGGTTGTCCCAGTGCAGGTTGTCCCAGGACAGGTTGTCCCAGTACAGGTTGTCCCAGTGCAGGTTGTCCCAGTGCAGGTTGTCCCAGGACAGGTTGTCCCAGTGCAGGTTGTCCCAGTGCAGGTTGTCATAGTACAGGTTGTCATAGTACAGGTTGTCCCAGTGCAGGTGGTCTCAGTGCAGGTTGTCATAGTACAGGTTGTCCCAGTACAGGTTGTCCCAGTGCAGGTTGTCCCAGTGCAGGTTGTCCCAGTGCAAGTTGTCATAGTACAGGTTGTCCCAGGACAGGTTGTCCCAGTACAGGTTGTCCCAGTGCAGGTTGTCCCAGTACAGGTTGTCCCAGTGCAGGTTGTCCCAGTACAGGTTGTCCCAGTGCAGGTTGTCCCAGTGCAGGTTGTCCCAGTACAGGTTGTCCCAGTAAAGTTTGTCCCAGTACAGGTTGTCATAGTACAGGTTGTCCCAGTGCAGGTTGTCATAGTACAGGTTGTCCCAGGACAGGTTGTCCCAGTACAGGTTGTCATAGTACAGGTTGTCCCAGTGCAGGTTGTCCCAGTGCAGGTTGTCCCAGTGCAGGTTGTCCCAGTGCAGGTTGTCCCAGGACAGGTTGTCCCAGTGCAGGTTGTCCAGGTACAGGTTGTCCCAGGACAGGTTGTCCCAGTGCAGGTTGTCCCAGTGCAGGTTGTCATAGTACAGGTTGTCCCAGTGCAGGTTGTCCCAGTGCAAGTTGTCATGGTACAGGTTGTCCCAGGACAGGTTGTCCCAGTACAGGTTGTCCCAGTGCAGGTTGTCCCAGTACAGGTTGTCCCAGTGCAGGTTGTCCCAGTACAGGTTGTCCCAGTGCAGGTTGTCCCAGTACAGGTTGTCCCAGTACAGGTTGTCCCAGTGCAGGTTGTCCCAGTGCAGGTTGTCCCAGTACAGGTTGTCCCAGTGCAGGTTGTCCCAGTACAGGTTGTCCCAGTGCAGGTTGTCCCAGTACAGGTTGTCATAGTACAGGTTGTCCCAGTGCAGGTTGTCCCAGTGCAGGTTGTCCCAGTGCAGGTTGTCCCAGTGCAGGTTGTCCCAGTACAGGTTGTCCCAGGACAGGTTGTCCCAGTGCAGGTTGTCATAGTACAGGTTGTCCCAGGACAGGTTGTCCTAGTACAGGTTGTCCCAGTACAGGTTGTCCCAGTACAGGTTGTCCCAGGACAGGTTGTCCCAGTGCAGGTTGTCCCAGTGCAGGTTGTCATAGTACAGGTTGTCCCAGGACAGGTTGTCCCAGTGCAGGTTGTCTCAGTGCAGGTTGTCATAGTACAGGTTGTCCCAGTACAGGTTGTCCCAGTACAGGTTGTCCCAGTGCAAGTTGTCATGGTACAGGTTGTCCCAGGACAGGTTGTCCCAGTACAGGTTGTCCCAGTGCAGGTTGTCCCAGTACAGGTTGTCCCAGTACAGGTTGTCCCAGTACAGGTTGTCCCAGTACAGGTTGTCCCAGGACAGGTTGTCCCAGTGCAGGTTGTCCCAGTGCAGGTTGTCCCAGGACAGGTTGTCCCAGTGCAGGTTGTTCCAGTGCAGGTTGTCCCAGTGCAGGTTGTCCCAGTGCAGGTTGTCCCAGTGCAGGTTGTCCCAGTGCAGGTTGTCCCAGTACAGGTTGTCCCAGTGCAGGTTGTCCCAGTACAGGTTGTCCCAGTACAGGTTGTCATAGTACAGGTTGTCCCAGTACAGGTTGTCCCAGTGCAGGTTGTCCCAGTACAGGTTGTCCCAGGACAGGTTGTCCCAGTGCAGGTTGTCATAGTACAGGTTGTCCCAAGACAGGTTGTCCCAGTACAGGTTGTCCCAGTGCAGGTTGTCCTAGTACAGGTTGTCCCAGTACAGGTTGTCCCAGTACAGGTTGTCCCAGGACAGGTTGTCCCAGTGCAGGTTGTCCCAGTGCAGGTTGTCCCAGGACAGGTTGTCCCAGTATAGGTTGTCCCAGTGCAGGTTGTCCCAGTACAGGTTGTCCCAGTGCAGGTTTATCCCAGTGCAGGTTGTCATAGTACAGGTTGTCCCAGTACAGGTTGTCCCAGTACAGGTTGTCCCAGTGCAGGTTGTCCCAGTGCAGGTTGTCCCAGTACAGGTTGTCCCAGGACAGGTTGTCCCAGGACAGGTTGTCCCAGTGCAGGTTGTCCCAGTGCAGGTTGTCATAGTACAGGTTGTCCCAATGCAGGTTGTCCCAGTACAGGTTTCTGTGTTTGTGTGTCCATGACCCATAATACAGTATGTTTGGCTAACATCCAAAGACCTGAGGCTGCCGTGTGAGCTGGCTGGAATGCAGACACCCACCCTCGTGCTCACACACACGCACGCAGGCACGCACACACACGCACGCACGCGCGCACGCAGGCACGCGCACGCACGCACGCACGCACGCACACACACACACACACACACACACACACGCACGCACACACACACACGCACACGCACGCACGCACGCGCACGCACAAACTGCACCGGACTCCATGAACCTCATGCATCTTCAACAGAGCTCAGCTTTAGCCCATAGTATTGAATTAATCAACAGTATAGAAAATATATTTTAAAACCCATTCAATTAGAAAGACGAGCACATATCTGAATTATTCACAAGGAACAGGAGAAACATTGTACTACACATGTCTTGCCCTCAAGCTAATGATGCAGTGTATAAAACACAGAGCTATTTTCCCACTTCCCCAGAGCTGTATCTATAGTGTGAGTGTGTCTGTGGAGGCTGCTGAGGGGAGGACGGCTCTCAATACCGTCTGGAACGGGCACGAATGGAACGCCATCAAACCACGTGTTTGATGTATTTGATACCATTTCCCATATTTCGCTCCAGCCATTACCACGAGCCCGTCCTCCCCAATTAAGGTGCCACAAACCCTCCTGTGGTGTGTGTGTCTGTGTGTGAGGGTGACTGCCAGCACTATGCTATAAAGCAGCTGGAGGCAGAACAGAACAGCTTCTTGGCAAAGGGGGGTTGGATTTATCTTGGAGGACAAACAGCATCAAACTCTCACTAAATAAAGTCCACTTAGGAAAGGTCCTTAGAATCAGCACGTGGCCTCGATGGAAACAGCTTCCACTTACTGTCTACTGTCTACGTGCCACCTTAAAATGAGTCCTTAGAAGCACCCCTTCACAGGGTGCAAGTCTTTGAAATGGAATTTAGCCAAGGGAAGATAGGCTTGTGTCCCACATGGCCCCCTATTCCCTATGTAGTGCACTAGGTAGTGTAACTTGTACCGTATGGTCCCTGGTAAAAAAAAGTATAGCGTGCCATTTGGGACAAAACACATTTCGAACGAGCCCTCCCTTCACAAGGAGCAAGTCTTTGAAATGGAATGTAGCCACGGTAGGATAGGCTTGTGTCCCACATGGCCCCCTATTCCCTATATAGTGCACTACTTAGTGCACTACATATACCCGCTTGTACCGTATGGTCCCTGGTAAAAAAAAGTATAGCGTGCCATTTGGGACAAAACCATTTAGAACGAGCCCTCCCTTCACAAGGAGCAAGCCTCTAAAACGGGAGTAAGACACGGTGGGAAACAGGAAACATTAGTCAGAGGGTTTATTTTAAACCACATACTGACAATCTGATTAAGCATTGTTCATATTATAATTGTGTTGCAATATTGTAATTTCTCTCCACTCATTTACTGTTAAACTATTGGTGTTCGAGCTTCATGTCCAGATCATATTATAGTTATAGATCATATTATAGTTATAGATCATATTATAGATCATATTATAGATCATATTATAGTTATAGATTATATTATAGTTATATATCATATTATAGATCATATTATAGATCAGTTATAGATCATATTATAGATCATATTATAGATCATATTATAGTTATAGATCATATTATAGTTATAGATCATATTATAGATCATATTATAGTTATAGATTATATTATAGTTATAGATCATATTATAGTTATAGATCATATTATAGTTATAGATTATATTATAGTTATAGATCATATTATAGTTATAGATCATATTATAGTTATAGATCATATTATAGTTATAGATTATATTATAGTTATAGATCATATTATAGTTATAGATCATCATCGTAATAGATTATAGATCATATTATAGATCATATTATAGATCATATTATAGATCATATTATAGATCATATTATAGATCATATTTATAGATTTAGTTAGATTATATTATAGTTATAGATCATATTATAGATCATATTATAGATCATATTATAGTTATAGATTATATTATAGTTATATATCATATTATAGATCATATTATAGATCATATTATAGTTATAGATCATATTATAGTTATAGATCATATTATAGTTATAGATCATATTATAGTTATAGATCATATTATAGATCATATTATAGATCATATTATAGTTATAGATCATATTATAGTTATAGATCATATTATAGATCATATTATAGATCATATTATAGTTATAGATTATATTATAGTTATATATCATATTATAGATCATATTATAGATCATATTATAGTTATAGATCATATTATAGTTATAGATCATATTATAGATCATATTATAGTTATAGATTATATTATAGTTATATATCATATTATAGTTATAGATCATATTATAGATCATATTATAGATCATATTATAATTATAGATCATATTATAGTTATAGATCATATTATAGATCATATTATAGATCATATTATAGTTATAGATTATATTATAGTTATATATCATATTATAGTTATAGATCATATTATAGTTATAGATCATATTATTGATCAGATTATAGTTATAGATCATATTATAGATCATATTATAGTTATAGATCATATTATAGTTATAGATCATATTATAGTTATAGATCATATTATAGATCATATTATAGTTATAGATCATATTATAGTTATAGATCATATTATAGATCATATTATAGATCATATTATAGTTATAGATCATATTATAGTTATATATCATATTATAGTTATAGATCATATTATAGTTATAGATCATATTATAGTTATAGATCATATTATAGTTATAGATCATATTATAGTTATAGATCATATTATAGATCATATTATAGTTATAGATCATATTATAGTTATAGATCATATTATAGTTATAGATCATATTATAGTTATAGATCATATTATAGATTATATATATTATAGTTATAGATCATATTATAGATCATATTATAGTTATAGATCATATTATAGTTATAGATCATATTATAGTTATAGATCATATTATAGTTATAGATCATATTATAGTTATAGATCATATTATAGATCATATTATAGTTATAGATCATATTATAGATCATATTATAGTTATAGATCATATTATAGTTATAGATCATATTATAGTTATAGATCATATTATAGTTATAGATCATATTATAGTTATAGATCATATTATAGATCATATTATAGTTATAGATCATATTATAGATAGATTATAGATCATATTAGTTATAGATCATATTATAGATCATATTATAGTTATAGATCACATTATAGTTATAGATCATATTATAGTTATAGATCATATTATAGATCATATTATAGTTATAGATCATATTATAGATCATATTATAGTTATAGATCATATTATAGATCATATTATAGTTATAGATCATATTATAGATCATATTATAGTTATAGATCATATTATAGATCATATTATAGTTATAGATCATATTATAGTTATAGATCATATTATAGTTATAGATCATATTATAGTTATAGATCATATTATAGATCATATTATAGTTATAGATCATATTATAGTTATAGATCATATTATAGTTATAGATCATATTATAGTTATAGATCATATTATAGATCATATTATAGTTATAGATCATATTATAGTTATAGATCATATTATAGTTATAGATCATATTATAGATCATATTATAGTTATAGATCATATTATAGTTATAGATCATATTATAGATCATATTATAGTTATAGATCATATTATAGTTATAGATCATATTATAGATCATATTATAGTTATAGATCATATTATAGATCATATTATAGATATAGATCATATTATAGTTATAGATCATATTATAGTTATAGATCATATTATAGTTATAGATCATATTATAGATCATATTATAGTTATAGATCATATTATAGATCATATTATAGTTATAGATCATATTATAGTTATAGATCATATTATAGTTATAGATCATATTATAGATCATATTATAGTTATAGATCATATTATAGATCATATTATAGTTATAGATCATATTATAGATCATATTATAGTTATAGATCATATTATAGATCATATTATAGTTATAGATCATATTATAGATCATATTATAGTTATAGATCATATTATAGATCATATTATAGTTATAGATCATATTATAGTTATAGATTATATTATAGATCATATTATAGTTATAGATTATAGTTATAGATCATATTATAGTTATAGATCATATTATAGATTATATAGATCATATTATAGTTATAGATCATATTATAGATCATATTATAGTTATAGATCATATTATAGATCATATTATAGTTATAGATCATATTATAGATCATATTATAGTTATAGATCATATTATAGTTATAGATCATATTATAGTTATATATCATATTATAGTTATAGATCATATTATAGATTATAGTTATCATATATAGTTATATAGTTATAGATCATATTATAGTTATAGATCATATTATAGATCATATTATAGTTATAGATCATATTATAGATCATATTATAGTTATAGATCATATTATAGTTATAGATCATATTATAGTTATATATCATATTATAGTTATAGATCATATTATAGTTATAGATCATATTATAGTTATAGATCATATTATAGTTATAGATCATATTATAGATCATATTATAGTTATCAGATCATATTATAGTTATAGATCATATTATAGTTATAGATCATATTATAGTTATAGATCATATTATATTATATTATATTATAGATCATATTATAGTTATAGATCATATTATAGTTATAGATCATATTATAGTTATAGATCATATTATAGATCATATTATAGTTATAGATCATATTATAGTTATAGTTATCAATCATATTATAGTTATAGATCATATTATAGATCATATTATAGTTATAGATCATATTATAGATCATATTATAGATCATATTATAGATCATATTATAGTTATAGATCATATTATAGTTATAGATCATATTATAGTTATAGATCATATTATAGATCATCATATTATAGTTATAGATCATATTATAGTTATAGATCATATATAGTTATAGATCATATTATAGATCATATTATAGTTATAGATCATATTATAGATCAGATTATATTATATTATATTATAGATCATATTATAGATCATATTATAGTTATAGATCATATTATAGATCATATTATAGTTATAGATCATATTATAGATCATATTATAGTTATAGATCATATTATAGTTATAGATCATATTATAGTTATATATCATATTATAGTTATAGATCATATTATAGTTATAGATCATATTATAGTTATAGATCATATTATAGATCATATTATAGTTATAGATCATATTATAGATCATATTATAGTTATAGATCATATTATAGATCATATTATAGTTATAGATCATATTATAGTTATAGATCATATTATAGTTATATATCATATTATAGTTATAGATCATATTATAGTTATAGATCATATTATAGATCATATTATAGATCATATTATAGTTATAGATCATATTATAGATCATATTATAGTTATAGATCATATTATAGTTATATATCATATTATAGATCATATTATATTATAGATCATATTATAGTTATAGATCATATTATCATATTATAGTTATAGATCATATTATAGTTATAGATCATATTATAGTTATAGATCATATTATAGTTATAGATCATATTATAGATCATATTATAGTTATAGATCATATTATAGTTATAGATCATATTATAGTTATAGATCATATTATAGTTATAGATCATATTATAGTTATAGATCATATTATAGATCATATTATAGTTATAGATCATATTATAGTTATAGATCATATTATAGTTATAGATCATATTATAGATGATATTATAGTTATAGATCATATTATAGTTATAGATCATATTATAGATCATATTATAGTTATAGATCATATTATAGATCATATTATAGTTATAGATCATATTATAGTTATATATCATATTATAGTTATAGATCATATTATAGTTATAGATTATAGATCATATTATATTATAGTTATAGATCATATTATAGATCATATTTATATAGATCATATTATATTATAGTTATAGTTATAGATCATATTATAGTTATAGATCATATTATAGATCATATTATAGTTATAGATCATATTATAGTTATAGATCATATTATAGTTATAGATCATATTATAGTTATAGATCATATTATATTATAGATCATATTATATCATATTATAGATCATATTATATTATATCATATTATAGATCATATTATAGTTATAGATCATATTATAGATCATATTTATAGATCATATTATAGTTATAGATCATATTATAGTTATAGATCATATTATAGTTATAGATCATATTATAGATCATATTATAGTTATAGATCATATTATAGATCATATTATAGTTATAGATCATATTATAGATCAGATTATAGTTATAGATCATATTATAGTTATAGATCATATTATAGATCATATTATAGTTATAGATCATATATATCAGATTTATAGATCATATTATAGATCATATTATAGTTATAGATCATATTATAGATCATATTATAGTTATCGATCATATTATAGATCATATTATAGTTATAGATCATATTATAGATCATATTATAGTTATAGATCATATTATAGATCAGATTATAGTTATAGATCATATTATAGTTATCGATCATATTATAGTTATAGATCATATTATAGTTATAGATCATATTATAGATCATATTATAGTTATAGATCATATTATAGTTATCGATCATATTATAGTTATAGATCATATTATAGTTATAGATCATATTATAGATCATATTATAGTTATAGATCATATTATAGTTATAGATCATATTATAGTTATAGATCATAATATAGATCATATTATAGTTATAGATCATATTATAGTTATAGATCATATTATAGATCATATTATAGTTATAGATCATATTATAGTTATAGATCATATTATAGATCATATTATAGTTATAGATCATATTATAGATCATATTATAGTTGTAGATCATATTATAGTTATCGATCATATTATAGTTATAGATCATATTATAGTTATAGATCATATTATAGATCATATTATAGTTATAGATCATATTATAGATCATATTATAGTTATAGATCATATTATAGATCAGATTATAGTTATCGATCATATTATAGTTATAGATCATATTATAGATCATATTATAGTTATAGATCATATTATAGATCAGATTATAGTTATAGATCATATTATAGATCATATTATAGTTATAGATCATATTATAGATCATATTATAGTTATCGATCATATTATAGATCATATTATAGTTATAGATCATATTATAGATCATATTATAGTTATAGATCATATTATAGATCAGATTATAGTTATCGATCATATTATAGTTATAGATCATATTATAGATCATATTATAGTTATAGATCATATTATAGATCAGATTATAGTTATCGATCATATTATAGTTATAGATCATATTATAGATCATATTATAGTTATAGATCATATTATAGATCATATTATAGTTATAGATCATATTATAGATCATATTATAGTTATAGATCATATTATAGTTATAGATCATATTATAGTTATATATCATATTATAGTTATAGATCATATTATAGATCAGATTATAGTTATCGATCATATTATAGTTATAGATCATATTATAGATCATATTATAGTTATAGATCATATTATAGATCATATTATAGTTATAGATCATATTATAGATCATATTATAGTTATAGATCATATTATAGTTATAGATCATATTATAGTTATATATCATATTATAGTTATAGATCATATTATAGTTATAGATCATATTATAGATCATATTATAGATCATATTATAGTTATAGATCATATTGTAGATCATATTATAGTTATAGATCATATTATAGTTATATATCATATTATAGATCATATTATAGTTATAGATCATATTATAGTTATAGATCATATTATAGATCATATTATAGTTATAGATCATATTATAGTTATAGATCATATTATAGTTATAGATCATATTATAGTTATAGATCATATTATAGATCATATTATAGTTATAGATCATATTATAGATCATATTATAGTTATAGATCATATTATAGTTATAGATCATATTATAGTTATAGATCATAGTATAGATCATATTATAGTTATAGATCATATTATAGATCATATTATAGTTATAGATCATATTATAGATCATATTATAGTTATAGATCATATTATAGTTATAGATCATATTATAGTTATAGATCATATTATAGTTATATATCATATTATAGATCATATTATAGTTATAGATCATATTATTGTTATAGATCATATTATAGATCATATTATTGTTATAGATCATATTATAGATCATATTATAGTTATAGATCATATTATAGATCATATTATAGTTATATATCATATTATAGATCATATTATAGTTATAGATCATATTATAGTTATAGATCATATTATAGATCATATTATAGTTATAGATCATATTATAGTTATAGATCATATTATAGTTATAGATCATATTATAGATCATATTATAGTTATAGATCATATTATAGATCATATTATAGTTATATATCATATTATAGATCATATTATAGTTATAGATCATATTATAGTTATAGATCATATTATAGTTATAGATCATATTATAGTTATATATCATATTATAGTTATAGATCATATTATAGATCAGATTATTGTTATAGATCATATTATAGATCATATTATAGTTATAGATCATATTATAGATCATATTATAGTTATAGATCATATTATAGTTATAGATCATATTATAGATCATATTATAGTTATAGATCATATTATAGATCATATTATAGTTATAGATCATATTATAGATCATATTATAGTTATAGATCATATTATAGTTATAGATCATATTATAGTTATATATCATATTATAGATCATATTATAGTTATAGATCATATTATAGTTATAGATCATATTATTGGTATAGATCATATTATAGATCATATTATAGTTATAGATCATATTATAGTTATAGATCATATTAGATCATATTATAGTTATAGATCATATTATAGTTATAGATCATATTATAGATCATATTACAGTTATAGATCATATTATAGATCATATTATAGTTATAGATCATATTATAGTTATAGATCATATTATTGTTATAGATCATATTATAGATCATATTAGAGTTATAGATCATATTATAGTTATAGATCATATTAGAGTTATAGATCATATTATAGTTATAGATCATATTATAGTTATAGATCATATTATAGTTATAGATCATATTATAGATCATATTACAGTTATAGATCATATTATAGATCATATTATAGTTATAGATCATATTATAGTTATAGATCATATTATAGTTATAGATCATATTATAGTTATAGATCATATTATAGATCATATTATAGTTATCGATCATATTATAGATCATATTATAGTTATAGATCATATTATAGATCATATTATAGTTATAGATCATATTATAGATCAGATTATAGTTATCGATCATATTATAGTTATAGATCATATTATAGATCATATTATAGTTATAGATCATATTATAGATCAGATTATAGTTATCGATCATATTATAGTTATAGATCATATTATAGATCATATTATAGTTATAGATCATATTATAGATCATATTATAGTTATAGATCATATTATAGATCATATTATAGTTATAGATCATATTATAGTTATAGATCATATTATAGTTATATATCATATTATAGATCAGATTATAGTTATCGATCATATTATAGTTATAGATCATATTATAGATCATATTATAGTTATAGATCATATTATAGATCATATTATAGTTATAGATCATATTATAGATCATATTATAGTTATAGATCATATTATAGTTATATATCATATTATAGTTATAGATCATATTATAGTTATAGATCATATTATAGATCATATTATAGATCATATTATAGTTATAGATCATATTATAGATCATATTATAGTTATAGATCATATTATAGTTATATATCATATTATAGATCATATTATAGTTATAGATCATATTATAGTTATAGATCATATTATAGATCATATTATAGTTATAGATCATATTATAGTTATAGATCATATTATAGTTATAGATCATATTATAGATCATATTATAGTTATAGATCATATTATAGTTATAGATCGTATTATAGTTATAGATCATATTATAGTTATAGATCATATTATAGATCATATTATAGTTATAGATCATATTATAGATCATATTATAGTTATAGATCATATTATAGTTATAGATCATATTATAGTTATAGATCATATTATAGTTATAGATCATATTATAGATCATATTATAGTTATAGATCATATTATAGATCATATTATAGTTATAGATCATATTATAGATCATATTATAGTTATAGATCACATTATAGTTATAGATCATATTATAGATCATATTATAGTTATAGATCATATTATAGATCATATTATAGTTATAGATCATATTATAGTTATAGATCATATTATAGTTATAGATCATACTATAGTTATAGATCATATTATAGTTATAGATCATATTATAGATCATATTATAGTTATAGATCATATTATAGATCATATTATAGTTATAGATCATATTATAGATCATATTATAGTTATAGATCATATTATAGATCATATTATAGATCATATTATAGTTATAGATCATATTATAGATCATATTATAGTTATAGATCATATTATAGATCAGATTATAGTTATAAATCACATTATAGTTATAGATCATATTATAGATCATATTATAGTTATAGATCATATTATAGTTATAGATCATATTATAGATCAGATTATAGTTATAAATCACATTATAGTTATAGATCATATTATAGTTATAGATCATATTATAGTTATAGATCATATTATAGATCGTATTATAGTTATAGATCATATTATAGATCAGATTATAGTTATAGATCATATTATAGATCAGATTATAGTTATAAATCACATTATAGTTATAGATCATATTATAGATCGTATTATAGTTATAGATCATATTATAGATCATATTATAGTTATAGATCATATTATAGTTATCGATCATATTATAGTTATAGATCATATTATAGATCATATTATAGTTATAGATCATATTATAGTTATAGATCATATTATAGTTATAGATCATATTATAGTTATAGATCATATTATAGATCATATTATAGTTATAGATCATATTATAGATCATATTATAGTTATAGATCATATTATAGATCATATTATAGTTATAGATCACATTATAGTTATAGATCATATTATAGATCATATTATAGTTATAGATCATATTATAGATCATATTATAGTTATAGATCATATTATAGTTATAGATCATATTATAGTTATAGATCATACTATAGTTATAGATCATATTATAGTTATAGATCATATTATAGATCATATTATAGTTATAGATCATATTATAGATCATATTATAGTTATAGATCATATTATAGTTATAGATCATATTATAGATCATATTATAGTTATAGATCATATTATAGATCATATTATAGTTATAGATCATATTATAGATCATATTATAGTTATAGATCATATTATAGATCATATTATAGATCATATTATAGTTATAGATCATATTATAGATCATATTATAGTTATAGATCATATTATAGTTATAGATCATATTATAGATCAGATTATAGTTACTAAATGTATTATAGTTATAGATCATATTATAGATCATACATAGTTATAGATCATATTATATTATAGTTTATAGATCAGATTATAGTTATAAATCACATTATAGTTATAGATCATATTATAGTTATAGATCATATTATAGTTATAGATCATATTATAGATCGTATTATAGTTATAGATCATATTATAGATCAGATTATAGTTATAGATCATATTATAGATCAGATTATAGTTATAAATCACATTATAGTTATAGATCATATTATAGTTATAGATCATATTATAGATCAGATTATAGTTATAGATCATATTATAGTTATAGATCATATTATAGTTATAGATCATATTATAGATTACATTTACATTTAAGTCATTTAGTCACTTATCCAGAGCGACTTACAAATTATTATAGATCATATTATAGATCATATTATAGTTATAGATCATATTATAGATCAGATTATAGTTATAGATCATATTATAGATCATATTATAGTTATAGATCATATTATAGTTATAGATCATATTATAGATCATATTATAGTTATAGATCATATTATAGTTATAGATCATATTATAGATCATATTATAGTTATAGATCATATTATAGATCATATTATAGATCATATTATAGTTATAGATCATATTATAGATCATATTATAGTTATAGATCATATTATAGTTATAGATCATATTATAGATCATATTATAGTTATAGATCATATTATAGATCATATTATAGTTATAGATCATATTATAGATCATATTATAGTTATAGATCATATTATAGTTATAGATCATATTATAGTTATAGATCATATTATAGTTATAGATCATATTATAGTTATAGATCATATTATAGTTATAGATCATATTATAGATCATATTATAGTTATAGATCATATTATAGATCATATTATAGATCATATTATAGATCATATTATAGTTATAGATCATACTATAGTTATAGATCATATTATAGTTATAGATCATATTATAGTTATAGATCATATTATAGTTATAGATCATATTATAGATCATATTATAGTTATAGATCATATTATAGATCATATTATAGATCATATTATAGATCATATTATAGTTATAGATCATATTATAGATCATATTATAGATCATATTATAGTTATAGATCATACTATAGTTATAGATCATATTATAGTTATAGATCATATTATAGATCATATTATAGTTATAGATCATATTATAGATCATATTATAGATCATATTTTAGTTATAGATCATATTATAGATCATATTATAGATCATATTATAGTTATAGATCATATTATAGTTATAGATCATACTATAGTTATAGATCATATTATAGTTATAGATCATATTATAGTTATAGATCATATTATAGTTATAGATCATATTATAGATCATATTATAGTTATAGATCATATTATAGATCATATTATAGATCATATTATAGATCATATTATAGTTATAGATCATACTATAGTTATAGATCATATTATAGTTATAGATCATATTATAGTTATAGATCATATTATAGATCATATTATAGTTATAGATCATATTATAGATCATATTATAGATCATATTATAGTTATAGATCATATTATAGATCATATTATAGATCATATTATAGTTATAGATCATACTATAGTTATAGATCATATTATAGTTATAGATCATATTATAGTTATAGATCATACTATAGTTATAGATCATATTATAGTTATAGATCATATTATAGATCATATTATAGTTATAGATCATATTATAGTTATAGATCATATTATAGATCATATTATAGTTATAGATCAGATTATAGTTATAGATCATATTATAGTTATAGATCATATTATAGATCAGATTATAGTTATAGATCATATTATAGATCAGATTATAGTTATAGATCATATTATAGTTATAGATCATATTATAGATCATATTATAGTTATAGATCAGATTATAGTTATAGATCATATTATAGATTATATTATAGTTATAGATCATATTATAGTTATAGATCATATTATAGTTATAGATCATATTATATAGATTATAGTTATAAATCATTATAGTTATAGATCATATTATAATTATAGATCATATTATAGATCGTATTATAGTTATAGATCATATTATAGTTATAGATCTTATTATAGTTATAGATCATATTATAGATCATATTATAGTTATAGATCATATTATAGATCATATTATAGTTATAGATCATATTATAGTTATAGATCATATTATAGTTATAGATCATATTATAGATCAGATTATAGTTATAAATCACATTATAGTTATAGATCATATTATAGATCATATTATAGTTATAGATCATATTATAGTTATAGATCATGTTATAGATCATACTATAGTATATAGATCATATTATAGTTATAGATCATATTATAGATCATACTATAGTATATAGATCATATTATAGTTATAGATCATATTATAGTTATAGATCATATTATAGATCATATTATAGTTATAGATCAGATTATAGTTATAGATCATATTATAGATTATATTATAGTTATAGATCATATTATAATTATAGATCATATTATAGTTATAGATAATTTGATAGTGTATAGATCATATTATAGTTGTAGATCATATTATAGTTATAGATCATATTATAGTTATAGATCATATTATAGATCAGATTATAGTTATAGATCTTATTATAGTTATAGATCTTATTATAGTTATAGATCAGATTATAGTTATAGATCATATTATAGATCACATTCTAGTTATAGATCATATTATAGATCATATTATAGATATAGATCATATTATAGATCATATTATAGTTATAGATCATATTATAGTTATAGATCATATTATAGTTATAGCTCATATTATAGATCACATTCTAGTTATAGATCATATTATAGATCATATTATAGATATAGATCATATTATAGATCATATTATAGTTATAGATCATATTATAGATCACATTCTAGGTATAGATCATATTATAGATCATATTATAGTTATAGATCATATTATAGATCATATTATAGATATAGATCATATTATTGATCATATTATAGTTATAGATCATATTATAGTTATAGATCATATTATAGATCATATTATAGTTATAGATCATATTATAGTTATAGATCATATTATAGTTATAGCTCATATTATAGATCAGATTATTGTTATAGATCATATTATAGTTAATGATCATATTATAGTTATAGATCAAATTATTGTTATAGATCATATTATAGATCATATTATAGTTATAGATCATATTATAGTATATAGATCATATTATAGATCATATTATAGTTATAGATCATATTATAGATCATATTATAGTTATAGATCATATTATAGTTATAGATCAAATTATTGTTATAGATCATATTATAGTATATAGATCATATTATAGATCATATTATAGTTATAGATCATTTTATAGTTATAGATCATATTATAGATCATATTATAGTTATAGATCATATTATAGTTATAGATAATTTGATAGTGTATAGATCATATTATAGTTGTAGATCATATTATAATTATAGATCATATTATAGTTATAGATCATATTATAGATCATATTATAGTTATAGATAATTTGATAGTGTATAGATCATATTATAGTTGTAGATCATATTATATTATAGATCATATTATAGTTATAGATCATATTATAGTTATAGATCATACTATAGATCATATTATAACTATAAATCATATTATAATTATAGATCATTTTATAGTGTATAGATCATATTATAGTTATAGACATTATTATAGATCATATTATAATTACAGATCGCCTCCCGTAGTCTGTTCTGGACTTGGGGACTGTGAAGAGACCTCTGGTGGCATGTCTTGTGGGGTAGAGATTGACATGCATATGATTAATGTTTGCTCTCTGTGTACATATATGGGCCAGCCGTGCTGCCCGGTTCTGAGCCAATTGCAATTTCCTAAGTCCCTCTTTGCGGCACCTGACCACATGACTGAACAGTAGTCCAGGTGCGACAAAACTAGAATCTGTAGTACCTAGTGTTGTTAAGAAGGTAGAAACTAGGGCCTGTAGGACCTGCCTTGTTGATAGTGTTGTTAAGAAGGTAGAGCAGTGCTTTATTATGGACAGACTCCTCCCCATCTTAGCTACTGTTGTATCAATATGTTTTGATCATGACAGTTTACAATCCAAGGTTACTCCAAGCTGTTTAGTCACCTCACCTTGCTCAATTTCTACATTATTTCTTACAAAATTTAGTTGAGGTTTATGGTTTAGTGATTGATTTTTCCCAAATACATTGCTTTTGGTTTTGAATTATTTAGGACTAATTTATTCCTTGCCACCCATTCTGAAACTAACTGCAGCTCTTTGTTAAGTGTTGCAGTCATTTCAGTTACTGTAGTAGCTGACGTGTATAGTGTTGAGTTATCCGCATACATAGACAAACTGGCTTTACTCAAAGCATGTCATTAGTAAAGATTGAAAAAAGTAAGGAGCCTAGACAGCTGCCCTGGGGAATTCCTGACTCTACCTGGATTATGTTGGGAGGCTTCCATTAGACAGGTAACTCTTTATCCACAATATAGCAGGGGATGTAAAGCCATAACACATATTTTTCCAGCATCAGACTATGATTGATAATGTCAAAAGCTGCACTGAAGTCTAATAAAACAGTGCCCACAATCTTTTTATCATCAATTTCTCTCAGCCAATCATCAGTCATTTGTGTAAGTGCTGTGCTTGTTGAATTTCCTTCCTTATAAGTGTGCTGAATGTCAGTTGTCAATTTGTTTACTGTAAAATAGCAATGTGGTCAAACACAATTTTTTACAAAACTTTCCAAGGGGTTGGTAAAAGTTGGCTACTTGAGTCAGTAAAGGAGGATTTACTATTCTTAGGTAGCGGAATGACTTCAGCTTCCCTCCAGGCCTGAGGACACACACTTTCTAGTAGGCTTAAATTGAAGATATGGCAAATAGGAGTGGTAATATCGTCCGTTGTCGTCCTTAGACATTTTCCACCCAAGTTGTCCGATCCCAGTGGCTTGTCAATGTTCAAAATTACAATTCCTGTCTTTCATAATTTGGTCAGATATACTTGGATGTGTAGGGTCAGCGTCTGTTGCTGGCATGTCATGCCTACGTTTTCTAATCTTGCCAATGAAAAAATGATTAATTAAAGTAGTCCACTACAGAGGACATTTATAAACATCCTGTTGTCCACTACAGAGGACATTTAATAACATCCTGTTGTCCACTACAGAGGACATTTAATAACATATTGTTGTCCACTACAGAAGACATTTAATAACATCCTGTTGTCCACTACAGAGGACATTTAATAACATATTGTTGTCCACTACAGAGGACATTTAATAACATATTGTTGTCCACTACAGAGGACATTTATAAACATCCTGTTGTCCACTACAGAGGACATTTAATAACATCCTGTTGTCCACTACAGAGGACATTTAATAACATATTGTTGTCCACTACAGAAGACATTTAATAACATCCTGTTGTCCACTACAGAGGACATTTAATAACATATTGTTGTCCACTACAGAGGACATTTAATAACATATTGTTGTCCACTACAGAGGACATTTAATAACATATTGTTGTCCACTACAGAGGACATTTAATAACATCCTGTTGTCCACTACAGAGGACATTTAATAACATCCTGTTGTCCACTACAGAGGACATTTAACAACATATTGTTATCCACTACAGAGGACATTTAATAAGATATTGTTGTCCACTACAGAGGACATTTAATAACATCCTGATGTCCACTACAGAGGACATTTAATAACATCCTGTTGTCCACTACAGAGGACATTTAATAACATCCTGATGTCCACTACAGAGGACATTTAATAACATCCTGTTGTCCACTACAGAGGACATTTAATAACATCCTGTTGTCCACTACAGAGGACATTTAATAACATCCTGTTGTCCACTACAGAGGACATTTAATAACATCCTGTTGTCCACTACAGAGGACATTTAATAACATCCTGATGTCCACTACAGAGGACATTTATAAACATCCTGATGTCCACTACAGAGGACATTTAATAACATCCTGTTGTCCACTACAGAGGACATTTAATAACATCCTGTTGTCCACTACAGAGGACATTTAATAACATCCTGATGTCCACTACAGAGGACATTTATTAACAAGCTCTCACGATTACACACACTTACCATAAAATGTGCTAATTGTGATGGTAGCCATTTGAAGAACCAAAAATAAACAACTATCAAGGTGACACCCCCACACACACGACATCGTTGAAAAGCCCAGAATGTCCTGTTAAAGGTACAACAGGACCTAACACAGCGGCACGCAATGGCCTTTAGAGACACGGTCCAAAAACACATTTTCTTTTAGAGAGGTGAAACATAGATAGCAGGGGTCTCAGGAATATATAGCAGTATGTGTTATATGATAAGATCATAAACGTCAGGTATTGACTTTAGAGAGGGAGAGAGAGAGAGAGAGAGAGAGGGAGAGAGAGAGAGAGAGGGAGAGAGAGAGAGAGAGAGAGAGAGAGCTAGGTCCCAAGGTGCCCTTGCTCTGAACCTCACTCTGCTAGGCTATGTTCCAAATCAACCCCTAGACACTCCTGTAGATCTGAAATTACTGGATTAAGTTTAAGGGCTACAGCAGAGTCCCCCCAGCCTAAACCTATTGTTACGGATACAGTTATCCTGTGTGTGTGTTTCTTTTCTCTCCTTCTCCCCTCACAGGTGAAAATCATCACTCCCCAATCAGTCAACAATCAATCATCAATCAGTAGACACACCTCCTATTTCCTACCCTATCACAGTTCCTTCCCCATGGTTTAAAAACCCCATCATTTGTTTGTTCTAGAGCTCAATCTCTAGCTCAATCTCTCTGTAAATGCCATGTCTGTAGGTCTCTGTGTTTAACTCTCGCTTTGTGTCTTAACCTCTCTTTTGTTTAAGCACCTCCATAGCACTTTGTCATCACCTGTGAGTATTGTTTTTGGTTATGGTGTTTGTTTGTTGCTGGTGGGAAAAGGGGGAAACCAAGACAAGTCGCCCATGGGCATACACTACCCGTAGGTGAACTTTGTTAAATACACTAGTTAGAACTGGGCGGACCACCCACTGTATTTTTGGTTAGTTAGTTAGCTGTTGTTAAAGTAGGCTAGTCTAGCTTAGGGGTGTTTTTGAATACTTATTGTTTCTTTCCTTGGGTCCAGCTCAGCCCCTTTTCCTGCTCCCCCCATTACCGTGTGTTTATAAATAAACCTGGAGTTTGACGGTAGATTTCTGTTGTCGTGGTTATTTCGTTCACACTTTTACTTTGTCACAATAATAATTTGCATGAGTTATGTTACGGGTCTCATTACCATCCCCCCTAGACTGTCGGGCCAAAAGGGATTCGTAACACCTATACAAAATAAACGTATTGAAATGTTCTGTATGTCGCAGATATAAATATAGTAAATATAGCTGAATCCCCCTCTACAAAACACATTTACATCTGCTACGATCAATCCCCCTCTACACAATACATTTACATCTGCTATGATCAATCTGATTTATACCCTTCTCATAATAATTATGTCTTTACCTGGTTCTAACAGAGACCATTTGGTTGTAATCTGGGTATATGACAATGTCTTCTCAACCAAAAAATGCCAAATACTGTCCAGTGTTTCTCCCCCTAGACTCCCAGAGGCCTAGCTAGACCTCCCCTCCCCCTGTTCCACAGTACTGGGTATGTGTAGCTCTATGGTACCAGACTACACTACACTACACTAGACCTCCCCCCTCCCCTCCCCTGTTCCACAGTACTGGGTATGTTTAGCTCTATGGTACCAGACTACACTACACTACACTAGACCTCCCCCCTCCCCTCCCCTGTTCCACAGTACTGGGTATGTTTAGCTCTATGGTACCAGACTACACTACACTAGACCTCCCCCCCGACTCCCCCTGTTCCACAGTACTGGGTATGTGTAGCTCTATGGTACCAGACTACACTACACTACACTAGACCTCCCCCTCCCCTCCCCTGTTCCACAGTACTGGGTATGTGTAGCTCTATGGTACCAGACTACACTACACTACACTAGACCTCCCCCGACTCCCCCTGTTCCACAGTACTGGGTATGTGTAGTTCTATGGTACCAGACTACACTACACTACACTAGACCTCCCCTCGACTCCCCTGTTCCACAGTACTGGGTATGTGTAGCTCTATGGTACCAGACTACACTACACTACACCTCCCCCCTCGACTCCCCCTGTTCCACAGTACTGGGTATGTGTAGCTCTATGGTACCAGACTACACTACACTACACCTCCCCATCTCGACTCCCCCTGTTCCACAGTACTGGGTATGTGTAGCTCTATGGTACCAGACTACACTACACTACACTAGACCTCCCCATCTCGACTCCCTCTGTTCCACAGTACTGGGTATGTGTAGCTCTATGGTACCAGACTACACTACACTACACCTCCCCATCTCGACTCCCCCTGTTCCACAGTACTGGGTATGTGTAGCTCTATGGTACCAGACTACACTACACTACACCTCCCCATCTCGACTCCCCCTGTTCCACAGTACTGGGTATGTGTAGCTCTATGGTACCAGACTACACTACACTACACTACACCTCCCCATCTCGACTCCCCCTGTTCCACAGTACTGGGTATGTGTAGCTCTATGGTACCAGACTACACTACACTAGACCTACCCCCCTCGACTCCCCCTGTTCCACAGTACTGGGTATGTGTAGCTCTATGGTACCAGACTACACTACACTACACCTCCCCATCTCGACTCCCCCTGTTCCACAGTACTGGGTATGTGTAGCTCTATGGTACCAGACTACACTACACTACACCTCCCCATCTCGACTCCCCCTGTTCCACAGTACTGGGTATGTGTAGCTCTATGGTACCAGACTACACTACACTACACCTCCCCATCTCGACTCCCCCTGTTCCACAGTACTGGGTATGTGTAGCTCTATGGTACCAGACTACACTACACTAGACCTACCCCCCTCGACTCCCCCTGTTCCACAGTACTGGGTATGTGTAGCTCTATGGTACCAGACTACACTACACCTCCCCATCTCGACTCCCCCTGTTCCACAGTACTGGGTATGTGTAGCTCTATGGTACCAGACTACACTACACTACACCTCCCCCCCTCGACTCCCCCTGTTCCACAGTACTGGGTATGTGTAGCTCTATGGTACCAGACTACACTACACTAGAGCCAGACTAAACTAGGCCAGATAAAAACCAGACCAGACCACACCAGACTAGACCAGATCACATTAGACCAGACTAAACCAGATGAACAAAGACCACACTAGACTAAACCAGACCAGACCCAGACTAAACCAGACCAGACCCAGACTAGACTAAACCAGACCAGACCCAGACTAGACTAAACCAGACCAGACCCAGACTAGACTAATAGAGACATTACAGATTACACCATCATGTTTTTTATTGACAACACTATTGTTTAAAAAATAATTGACAACACAATTTGTTTTTTATTGACAACAGTGAGTGAACAATTACTCCATAATGCCTGGCTGTATTCACCAGCATTAACCACCAGGCTATTAGATGGCTGAGGAGAGAAAGGCATCCAAGAGCATGTAACGGGGTGGTTATTTATGATAACGGTTTTGTAAAATCAGAGCAGCTCTCTGCTGCCACCTGGTGTTTAATGTATAATAATTTGTAACAGCCTAAACACAGTACTGTGTATAAACTCTGGGTAAAAAAACAAACACAATCCAAAGGTTCTACAGTCTGAACCTTAGGTAATGACCTAAATTGGTATTATAAACTGTGTAGTTTGAGTCCTGCATGCTGATTGGCTGACAGCCGTGGTATATCAGACCATATACCACGGGTATGAAAAAACATGTATTTTTACTGCTTTAATTACGTTGGTAACCAGTTTAGAACAGCAACAAGGCACATCGGGGGTGCGTTGCGGTTTTGCCTAAGAACAGCCCTTAGCCGTGGTATATTGGCCACATACCACACCCCCTCGAGCCTTATTGCTTAAATATACCACAGGTATGATGCAAAACTACTTGTTTACCGTTCTGTGTATGCTGGTAACCAGTTTATAAGTGCCAAAAGACACCTCAGGGTTTGTGGTATATGGCTAATATACCACGGCTAATAGATGTATGCAGGCACTCTGTGTTGCGTCGTGCTTAAGAACAGACGTTTGCTGTGGTATATGGTTAATATACCACGGCTAATAGATGTATGCAGGCACTCTGCGTTGCGTCGTGCTTAAGAACAGACGTTAGCCGTGGTTTATGGTTAATATACCACGGCTAATAGATGTATGCAGGCATTCTGCGTTGCGTCGTGCTTAAGAACAGACGTTAGCCGTGGTATATGGTTAATATATCACGGCTAATAGATGTATGCAGGCACTCTGCGTTGCGTCGTGCTTAAGAACAGACGTTAGTTGTGGTATATGGCTAATATACCACGGCTAATAGATGTATGCAGGCACTCTGCGTTGCGTCGTGCTTAAGAACAGACGTTAGCTGTGGTATATGGCTAATATACCACGGCTAATAGATGTATGCAGGCACTCTGCGTTGCGTCGTGCTTAAGAACAGATGTTTGCTGTGGTATATTAGCCATATACCACACCCCCTTGGGCCGTATTGCTTAAATATATACTATTTAGTGATGCTAATAAAAGATAGTTGGTATACATTTCACCTCAGCAGGTGAAACATGTCTTCTGTTATATTGAGTATTATTTATAGACATACATTTGATTTAACACTTCCTGAACTCTCCAGGGGAGAAGTGTATTGTAAGTGTGTCCCAAATGGCATCCTATTCCCTGTATAGAGCACTACTTTTGACCAGAGCCCTATAGGCCCTAAATGGCATCCTATTCCCTGTATAGAGCACTACTTTTGACCAGAGCCCTATAGGCCCTAAATGGCATCCTATTCCCTGTATAGAGCACTACTTTTGACCAGAGCCCTATAGGCCCTAAATGGCATCCTATTCCCTGTATAGAGCACTACTTTTGACCAGAGCCCTATAGGCCCTGTTCAAGAGTAGTACACCATATCGGGAATAGTATGTAATTTGGGATGGAACCTGGGGTGTGTGCAACTGTTGCAGGAGAGACACAAAAGGCACGTCCAGAATTGGCCAATAAAGATCGAATTGACATTATTGTACCGACCAGGCAGGGCTACCAAGTGCAGCAGGAGAATAAAAACAACGCTGACAGCTACACCCCCCCCCCCTCCTCTAGTACCACCATCCACTTTAAAAGGAAAGAGGAAACAACATTTCTGTAACACTGGGACATATTCATCAAAGGTTTATGTGAGCAGGACATCAGACCTACTAAAGACATGGTTGTTAATGGATTAGTCTACTTCATCTTTTGAACTGTTGTTAAGTGAGAGAACTTCATAAATAGTATTTTATAATATCATTAAAAAAAAATTTAAAACTGGAAAAACAGTCATTAGATACAAATTCATACAACAGACATAATAGAAAAGGAAGACATGGACAAACAAACCAATAATATTCACATAATGCCTTGACCTTTATGTATTAATACAACAGTTCACTGTGTCTCGACTCTTTCCCAAGATTCCCAGGTTTTCCTGAGAAACCCCGGTAGGAAGATTCCCGTAATCATAAATGAAGAAGCAGGAAATCAGAAATCTTACAAACAGGATTTCTGGAAAAAACAGGGAATTTTTGTGAACGATTCCAAAAATGCAACCCTAACCCCACTAACCCCCATGAACCCCCCCCCCCCTGTGTCTATCCATCAATCACCAACAGGTACAGCTGACGCCGGCCGCTAGTATTAGAATCACAGTCAGGGCGACCAGGAGTCCCAGAGCCACAATGGACGCCGTGACGGCCCAGATGTAGGTGCCTTTGGAGAAGTCAACCAATGGGGTCCTCATGGCCAGCCTGACCCTGCGAGCCTTCTGGTGGTTCTGGGGTGGATACCGCGGCATGTTGACCCGCTCCATGCCCAGGGACTTGACCAGACACGCCCGATGGTGGCTGAACTGGTCAAAGCTGTGTTTTCCATGATACCTGCCTGTTCCACTCTGACCTGTGGGGGGGGGCAGTAAGGGTTAGAAACATTAAATGTTATGACGTTCATGCAGCGTTTCCCAGAAATCTCAGTGGGAAGATTCCCCAAAATCAGGAAGGAAGCAGCAGGAAATCCAGAATCCTCCAACCAGGATTTTTGAAAAAAGTTATTGGAATTTTAGTGGAAAATCAGCGATGCACAATGTTAGTTAGCGTATGTTGCTTTCCATTCCAGCAAACCTCTTCTATGTGACATTATATGTGAAAGCAGTTTTGGTGGTTCTAGATCTTGATCAGTGCTTTAACAAGAGGTAAACAATCAAAGCTGAATTACAACTCGGCTGTCTGATTGGAATTAAATGATAGATTAAAAAGGAAGATTAGACAACCATACGTCGACCAAGCGTACGACGGCTCGCCAGCACCAAAGTCAGTGGCTCATCGTCATTACAGAGGATTGGGGGGTGGAAAGCCAAAAACCACAAACAGCAGTCAAGAGTTTGGCACCAACAAGGTGTTTAGTCACAGAGACAGACACACAAAGACAATGGACAATATTCTAAAGCCAAGGAAACCAGACACGTCTTTTGTTGAACGTACACTACCGTTCAACAGTTTGGGGTCACTTGGTAATGTTCTTGTTTTTGAAAGAAAAGCACAGTTTTTGTCCATTAAAATAATATCAAATTGATCAGAAATACAGTGTAGACATCGTTAATGTTGTAAATGACTGTTGTAGCTGGAAACGGCTGATTTTTAATGGAATATCTACATAGGCTTACAGAGGCCCATTATCAGCAACCATCACTCCTGTGTTCCAATGGCACGTTGTGTTAAACTAATCCAAGTACAGAGACCCATTATCAGCAACCATCACTCCTGTGTTCCAATGGCACGTTGTGTTAAACTAATCCAAGTACAGAGACCCATTATCAGCAACCATCACTCCTGTGTTCCAATGGCACGTTGTGTTAAACTAATCCAAGTACAGAGACCCATTATCAGCAACCATCACTCCTGTGTTCCAATGGCACGTTGTGTTAAACTAATCCAAGTACAGAGACCCATTATCAGCAACCATCACTCCTGTGTTCCAATGGCACGTTGTGTTAAACTAATCCAAGTACAGAGACCCATTATCAGCAACCATCACTCCTGTGTTCCAATGGCACGTTGTGTTAAACTAATCCAAGTACAGAGACCCATTATCAGCAACCATCACTCCTGTGTTCCAATGGCACGTTGTGTTAAACTAATCCAAGTACAGAGACCCATTATCAGCAACCATCACTCCTGTGTTCCAATGGCACGTTGTGTTAGCTAATCCAAGTACAGAGACCCATTATCAGCAACCATCACTCCTGTGTTCCAATGGCACGTTGTGTTAGCTAATCCAAGTACAGAGACCCATTATCAGCAACCATCACTCCTGTGTTCCAATGGCACGTTGTGTTAAACTAATCCAAGTACAGAGACCCATTATCAGCAACCATCACTCCTGTGTTCCAATGGCACGTTGTGTTAAACTAATCCAAGTACAGAGACCCATTATCAGCAACCATCACTCCTGTGTTCCAATGGCACGTTGTGTTAAACTAATCCAAGTACAGAGACCCATTATCAGCAACCATCACTCCTGTGTTCCAATGGCACGTTGTGTTAAACTAATCCAAGTACAGAGACCCATTATCAGCAACCATCACTCCTGTGTTCCAATGGCACGTTGTGTTAAACTAATCCAAGTACAGAGACCCATTATCAGCAACCATCACTCCTGTGTTCCAATGGCACGTTGTGTTAAACTAATCCAAGTACAGAGACCCATTATCAGCAACCATCACTCCTGTGTTCCAATGGCACGTTGTGTTAAACTAATCCAAGTACAGAGACCCATTATCAGCAACCATCACTCCTGTGTTCCAATGGCACGTTGTGTTAAACTAATCCAAGTACAGAGACCCATTATCAGCAACCATCACTCCTGTGTTCCAATGGCACGTTGTGTTAAACTAATCCAAGTACAGAGACCCATTATCAGCAACCATCACTCCTGTGTTCCAATGGCACGTTGTGTTAAACTAATCCAAGTACAGAGACCCATTATCAGCAACCATCACTCCTGTGTTCCAATGGCACGTTGTGTTAAACTAATCCAAGTACAGAGACCCATTATCAGCAACCATCACTCCTGTGTTCCAATGGCACGTTGTGTTAAACTAATCCAAGTACAGAGACCCATTATCAGCAACCATCACTCCTGTGTTCCAATGGCACGTTGTGTTAAACTAATCCAAGTACAGAGACCCATTATCAGCAACCATCACTCCTGTGTTCCAATGGCACGTTGTGTTAAACTAATCCAAGTACAGAGACCCATTATCAGCAACCATCACTCCTGTGTTCCAATGGCACGTTGTGTTAAACTAATCCAAGTACAGAGACCCATTATCAGCAACCATCACTCCTGTGTTCCAATGGCACGTTGTGTTAAACTAATCCAAGTACAGAGACCCATTATCAGCAACCATCACTCCTGTGTTCCAATGGCACGTTGTGTTAAACTAATCCAAGTACAGAGACCCATTATCAGCAACCATCACTCCTGTGTTCCAATGGCACGTTGTGTTAAACTAATCCAAGTACAGAGACCCATTATCAGCAACCATCACTCCTGTGTTCCAATGGCACGTTGTGTTAAACTAATCCAAGTACAGAGACCCATTATCAGCAACCATCACTCCTGTGTTCCAATGGCACGTTGTGTTAAACTAAACCAAGTACAGAGACCCATTATCAGCAACCATCACTCCTGTGTTCCAATGGCACGTTGTGTTAAACTAATCCAAGTACAGAGACCCATTATCAGCAACCATCACTCCTGTGTTCCAATGGCACGTTGTGTTAAACTAATCCAAGTACAGAGACCCATTATCAGCAACCATCACTCCTGTGTTCCAATGGCACGTTGTGTTAAACTAATCCAAGTTTATCATTTTAAAAGGATAATTGATTATTAGAAAACCCTTTTGCAATGATGTTAGCACAGCTGATAACTGTTGTTCTGATTAAAGAAGCAATAAAACTGGTCTTTAGACTTGTTGAGTATCTGGAGCATCAGCATTTGTGGGTTCGATTACAGGCTCAAAATGGCCAGAAACAAAGAAAACAAAGAAAATGTGCCGTTTCCAGCTACAATAGTCATTTACAACATTAACGATGTCTACACTGTATTTCTGATCAATTTGATGTTATTTTAATGGACATAAAATGTGCTTTTCTTTCAAAAACAAGGACATTTCTAAGTGACCCCAAACTTCTGAACGTTAGTGTACGTCGGCCAATGCAGGTACAGACTAGCGCCAGATTTGCCAGACCCTCCAACAGGTACAGACTAGCGCCAGATTTGCCAGACCCTCCAACAGGTACAGACTAGCGCCAGATTTGCCAGACCCTCCAACAGGTGCAGTTCAGGCCACCAGCAATTAGCAGGATGGCAGTCAAGGTGACCAAGAGACCGAAAGCAAAGACTGTGGCCGTCACGGCCCAGATGTAGGTTTTCCTAGAGAAGTCGACCAGTGGGGTCCTCATGGTCAGCCTGACCCTGCGAGCCTTCTGGCGGTTCTGGGGTGGATACCGCACCATGTTGACCTCCTCCATGCCCAGGGACTTGACCAGACACGCCCGATGGTGGCTGAACTGGTCAAAGGTGTGTTTCCCATGATACCTGCCTGTTCCACTCTGACCTGTGGGGTTCAGAGGTCACAGGGCTAGGGTGAAATTAGGGGAGTGGGGGGTCAGGGGTTCATGTGACTTGTTGTTAAGGATTAGTCGTTAGCTGCATGACGCTCTAGCAGTATTTCTCCGACTCAGTCCCAAGGACGTGCTACTCTCCAACTCAAGCTACCCTCCGACTCAGTCCCAAGGACGTGCTACTCTCCAACTCAGGCTACCCCCCGACTCAGTCCCAAGGACGTGCTACTCTCCAACTCAAGCTACCCTCTGACTCAGTCCCAAGGACGTGCTACTCTCCAACTCAGGCTACCCCCGACTCAGTCCCAAGGACGTGCTATTCTCCAACTCAAGCTACCCTCTGACTCAGTCCCAAGGACGTGCTACTCTCCAACTCAGGCTACCCCCGACTCAGTCCCAAGGACGTGCTATTCTCCAACTCAGGCTACCCCCCAACTCAGTCCCAAGGACGTGCTACTCTCCAACTCAGGCTACTCTCCTACTCAGTCCCACAGACGCGCTACCCTCCAACTCAGGCTACTCTCCTACTCAGTCCCACAGACGCGCTACCCTCCAACTCAGGCTACGCTCTGACTCAGTCCCAAGGATCTGCTACCCTCCAACTCAGGCTACCATCCAACTCGCGCTACCCTCCGACTCGCGCATCCCTTTCGACTTGCGCTACCCTCCAACTCAGTCCCAAGGATACGCTACCCTCCAACTCAGTCCCAAGGACACGCTACCCTCCAACTCAGTCCCAAGGATACGCTACCCTCCAACTCAGTCCCAAGGATACGCTACCCTCCAACTCAGTCCCAAGGATACGCTGCCCTCCAACTCAGTCCCAAGGATACGCTACCCTCCAACTCAGTCCCAAGGATACGCTACCCTCCAACTCAGTCCCAAGGATACGCTACCCTCCAACTCAGTCCCAAGGATACGCTACCCTCCAACTCAGTCCCAAGGATACGCTACCCTCCAACTCAGTCCCAAGGATACGCTGCCCTCCAACTCAGTCCCAAGGATATGCTACCCTCCAACTCAGTCCCAAGGATACGCTACCCTCCAACTCAGTCCCAAGGATACGCTACCCTCCAACTCAGTCCCAAGGATACGCTACCCTCCAACTCAGTCCCAAGGATACGCTACCCTCCAACTCAGTCCCAAGGATACGCTACCCTCCAACTCAGTCCCAAGGATACGCTGCCCTCCGACTCAGTCCCAAGGATACGCTGCCCTCCGACTCAGGCTACCCTCCGACTCAGGCTATCCTCCGACTCAGGCTACCCTCCGACTCAGGCTACCCTCCGACTCAGGCTACCCTCCGACTCAGGCTGCCCTCCGACTCAGGCTACCCTCCGACTCAGGCTACCCTCCAACTCAGTCCCAAGGATGCGCTGCCCTCCGACTCAGGCTACCCTCCGACTCAGGCTACCCTCCGACTCAGGCTATCCTCCGACTCAGGCTACCAACACCTCAGGTCCTGGACAAATGTGTGGTAGTGTTGGAATGAGGTTCTGTTACCATAGGCAACAAGTTAGTGAGGGCATTGGGGCAAAGGGTAAATTTAGACTCAGTCTGTCTGTCTACCTCAGGCAAGCCACCATTGGACTGCCGTAGGCATGACTATTGTAGTGGCAAGCTGTGGTTGGGCCCGGAAGTGGCTGCCATCAGTTAACCAGCATCGATCCAATACCGGCTAGCTTGCCAACCTAGGTCTGGCTAGGCAACATCCCAAAGACTTAGCGTACATGTAAAGTATCATAGAACACTTCTTACCTACACCCCCGAAGGGCAGAGAGTTGAGGGTGTAGTGCATCATAACGTCGTTGACTGTCACCCCGCCACTGGTAGTCTCAGCCAGCATTCGCTTTATCACCTTATGGACAGAAACAGAGAGAGGGATGTCTTTTATCACCTTGATGACAGAGACAGAGATGTCTTTTATCACCTTATGGACAGAGACAGAGAGAGGGATGTATTTTATCACCTTGATGACAGAGACAGAGATGTCTTTTATCACCTTGATGACAGAGACAGAGAGAGGGATGTCTTTTATCACCTTAATGACAGAGACAGAGAGAGGGATGTCTTTTATCACCTTAATGACAGAGACAGAGATAGGGATGTATTTTATCACCTTAATGACAGAGACAGAGATAGGGATGTATTTTATCACCTTATGGACAGAGACAGAGAGAGGGATGTCTTTTATCACCTTGATGACAGAGACAGGGATGTTTTTTATCACCTTATTGACAGACAGAGAGAGGGATGTCTTTTATCACCTTGATGACAGAGACAGAGAGAGGGATGTCTTTTATCACCTTAATGACAGAGAGAGGAATGTCTTTTATCACCTTAATGACAGAGAGAGGGATGTCTTATCACCTTAATGACAGAGGGAGGGATGTCTTATCACCTTAATGACAGAGAGAGAGATGTCTTATCACCTTAATGACAGAGAGAGGGATGTCTTATCACCTTAATGACAGAGACAGGGATGTCTTATCACCTTAATGACAGAGAGAGGGATGTCTTATCACCTTAATGATAGAGAGAGGGATGTCTTTTATCACCTTATTGACAGAGAGAGGGATGTCTTTTATCACCTTATTGACAGAGAGAGGGATGTCTTTTATCACCTTATTGACAGAGAGAGGGATGTCTTTTATCACCTTATTGACAGAGAGAGGGATGTCTTTTATCACCTTATTGACAGAGAGAGGGATGTCTTATCACCTTATTGACAGAGAGAGGGATGTCTTATCACCTTAATGACAGAGACAGGGATGTCTTTTATCACCTTATGGACAGAGAGAGGGATGTCTTATCACCTTATTGACAGAGAGAGGGATGTCTTATCACCTTAATGACAGAGAGAGGGATGTCTTTTATCAGCCCCCCATATATAAATACATACTGTACATACCAATATAAGTACAAATGTTGTTGCCCCAGTAACAGCTCACCTTCTTACAGTATAATCACATTTCACCAAGAGCTCACCTAAATGTGGCCCATGCCCAATCCCAAATCAACCCCGAAACCCACTTGTGGAGATCTGAGTGGATTTGACAGACGTCAGCAATCTCTTAATAGCTCCACCGTGTGAAGTTACACCATGTCGCTTTACTAATTCATTTATATAAGATCTCCAGATGAGCGTAAGGTCCCAGGGATTGATTTGGGATTCAGCCTTACTCACTGGCTCCCTTCAGACCTTCTTGTTGGAGGAGAAGACGTAGATCGCCAGGGGCTTCTCTCTCTCGCTGATGAAGTGGATGGCGTCATCTATGTCGCTGACGGTCACTATGGGCAACAGAGGGCCGAAGATCTCCTCCTGCATCAGCCTAGCATGGGGGGGCACGTCCTTCACCACCGTGGGGGCTGAGGGGTCAGAGGTCAGGGTTGTTGGCCAACCAAGCATAGTTCCCAAGTGTTTCAGAGGATTTCCAACTGCAACATTTCTGGAACTTTCCCAAAGTCCTCGGTATTCCAGAAATCCCAAGCTGGAGAAATCCCAAACTGGAGAAATCCCCAGTTGGAGAAATCCCAAACTGGAGAAATCCCCAGTTGGAGAAATCCCAAACTGGAGAAATCCCCAGTTGGAGAAATCCCAAACTGGAGAAATCCCCAGTTGGAGAAATCCCAAACTGGAGAAATCCCCAGTTGGAGAAATCCCAAACTAGAGAAATCCCCAGTTGGAGAAATCCCCAGTTGGAGAAATCCCCAGTTGGAGAAATACCAGTTGGAGAAATACCAGTTGGATAATGCCAATTGGTAAATTCTTAGTTGGAGGATTGCCAGTTGGGATATTCCTGGAATCAAGAGGGAATAAGCAGGGAGGCAATCCTTCAACTGGGGCGGCAGGGTAGCCTAGTGGTTAGAGCGTTGGACTAGTCACCGAAAGGTTGCAAGTTCGAATCCCCGAGCTGACAAGGTACAAATCTGTCGTTCTGCCCCTGAACAGCCAGTTAACCCACTGTTCCTAAGCAGTCATTGAAAATAAGAATTTGTTCTTAACTGACTTGCCTAGAGGTAAAAAAAATAAATAATAATAATTAAAAAAAAACTGGGAATCCTTCAACTGGGATATCTGGAAAACCTTGGAACTTTGGGAAATGTCCCTGGCATGTTGGAACGCGAGGTCAAATACACTACTATTACAACCCAAGTCAACTACAAATGTATCACCAAATATCTGTGAGCCCTTATCAGTCTGCATACCAATGTAGCGCTGTGATGAGTCACTCTGGCCCCCTAGCTCCGCTGTGTAGCCATCCAGTAGAGCCATTACGCGGTTGAAGTGGCGCTGGTTGATGATGCGGCCATAGTCAGGGGAGGATTTGGGGTCGGGCCCATAGAACTCCTTGGATTAAGGAAAACAATCTTTGCATTATTTTGTGATTCTTCAACCTGGGGTACATGCGGAAGTACTGTAAGGGGTCAGCACATTTATTTAAAAACTTTTACGCGGATTTGGTTTGGTTATAATTTGTGTATGAATATTGCTAGAAACAAAAGAATAAACACATTTACAATTACATACCTAAAAGTAGAACAGCGGAAAATGTTTCTTCTTTCAAGTCAACTCCTTATTATAAGCAAATTACACTCACTGGAGTATCTGACATAGGCTTTGAAAAAGCACCTGCGAGTATCAGCCCCAGCAGCTATCAGTCCCAGCAGCTATCAGCCCCAGCAGCTATCAGTCCCAGCAGCTATCAGTCCCAGCAGCTATCAGCCCCAGCAGCTATCAGTCCCAGCAGCTATCAGTCCCAGCAGCTATCAGTCGCAGCAGCTATCAGTCCCAGCAGCTATCAGTCCCAGCAGCTATCAGTCCCAGCAGCTATCAGTCGCAGCAGCTATCAAACCCAGCAGCTATCAGTCCCAGCAGCTATCAGTCGCAGCAGCTATCAGTCCCAGCAGCTATCAGCAGCTATCAGTCGCAGCAGCTATCACACCCAGCAGCTATCAGTCCCAGCAGCTATCAGTCGCAGCAGCTATCAGTCCCAGCAGCTATCAGTCAGCAGCTATCCCCAGCAGCTATCAGTCCCAGCAGCTATCAGTCCCAGCAGCTATCAGCCCCAGCAGCTATCAGTCGCAGCAGCTATCACCCAGCAGCTATCAGTCCCAGCAGCTATCAGCCCCAGCAGCTATCAGTCAGCTATCACACCCAGCAGCTATCAGTCCCAGCAGCTATCAGTCCCAGCAGCTATCAGTCCCAGCAGCTATCACACCCAGCAGCTATCAGTCCCAGCAGCTATCAGCCCCAGCAGCTATCAGTCCCAGCAGCTATCAGTCCCAGCAGCTATCAGTCCCAGCAGCTATCAGTCCCAGCAGCTATCAGTCCCAGCAGCTATCACACCCAGCAGCTATCAGTCCCAGCAGCTATAAGTCCCAGCAGCTATCAGTCCCAGCAGCTATCACACCCAGCAGCTATCAGTCCCATCAGCTATCAGTCGCAGCAGCTATCAGTCCCAGCAGCTATCAGTCCCAGCAGCTATCAGTCCCAGCAGCTATCACACCCAGCAGCTATCAGTCCCAGCAGCTATCAGTCCCAGCAGCTATCAGTCCCAGCAGCTATCACACCCAGCAGCTATCAGTCCCAGCAGCTATCAGTCCCAGCAGCTATCAGTCCCAGCAGCTATCACACCCAGCAGCTATCAGTCCCAGCAGCTATCAGTCCCAGCAGCTATCAGTCCCAGCAGCTATCGGTCACAGCCCAGCAGCTATCGCAGTCCCAGCAGCTATCAGTCCCAGCAGCTATCAGTCCCAGCAGCTATCACACCCAGCAGCTATCAGTCCCAGCAGCTATCAGTCCCAGCAGCTATCAGTCCCAGCAGCTATCAGTCCCAGCAGCTATCACACCCAGCAGCTATCAGTCCCAGCAGCTATGAGTCCCAGCAGCTATCAGTCCCAGCAGCTATCAGACCCAGCAGCTATCAGTCCCAGCAGCTATCACACCCAGCAGCTATCAGTCCCAGCAGCTATCAGTCCCAGCAGCTATCACACCCAGCAGCTATCAGTCCCAGCAGCTATCAGTCCCAGCAGCTATCAGTCCCAGCAGCTATCAGACCCAGCAGCTATCAGTCCCAGCAGCTATCACACCCAGCAGCTATCAGTCCCAGCAGCTATCAGTCCCAGCAGCTATCACACCCAGCAGCTATCAGTCCCAGCAGCTATCAGTCCCAGCAGCTATCACACCCAGCAGCTATCAGTCCCAGCAGCTATCAATTATGTGACGTTTTTGTTCCTTTTGGTCTACGGCATTTTTTGGGGTGGGCAATTTGTGCACACATTTTTTTTTCTTTAAGGCAAGTCGAAGTTTGGTAGCCGTTCATTAACAGTAACACTCCAAGTAGGAGTAGGAACATGAAGCGTTTGTTGTCATTCAACAAGAGACGACTAGTGTTCATTCACATTCTTTGAATTGAGAAATACTGCGCGACTAGGACCTCCTTGGCAGAAACGTCAAAATGAATGACAGATTCCTTGATATGTCTTAAATTCATTTGGACTATTTTGAGGAAGTATTTTCTTGCTATGTTGTTGCTACGGTGGCTCAACAGGGACAAACAACAAATATTGCCGTTTTTTTCCTTGTTTTTTCAAGCGAAGGTCTTTAAGGAGTATGCAAGCACACACGGTCGCTTTGATTAGCCGAGTTCTGCTAGGAGCAAACCGAACCGATGTATGCAGAAGCCGTTTACTGAAGTTGAAGGCCGACCAGGGTACTGCAGGCTTCCATTAGCAATAAAATCATCCTTATGTGTGGCTTATTTTAAAAATTTTTAAAAATAAATCGGTTCAAGAACATACATCTGGTGTATTAGAAGCAATTATTGGTACCATGATTTTCTTCTAAACATTTTTCATTACACGAACATTGACCACGAAGATATACGTTTTTCCATTTACTATAATGGGGAATCCTTATTATGTGGGACCTTATATAGACAAGTGTGTGCCTTTCCAAATCATGTCCAATCAACTGAATTTACCACAGGTGGACTCCAATCAAGCTGTAGAAACATCAAGTATAATTTTTGAGACTCATAGCAAGGGTCTACTTACAGTACCAGTCAAAAATGTGGACACACCTACTCATTCAAGGGATTTTCTTTATTTTTTTACTATTTTCTACATTGTAGAATAATAGTGAAGACATCAAAAATATGAAATAACACATATGGAATCATGTAGTAAAAAAATCTAAATATATTTTAGATTCTTTAAAGTAGCCACCCTTTGCCTTGATGACAGGTCACCAGGTGTTCATGTTTTGTTGATTTATTAAGTAAATGTATTCACTCCCTGAACTTGCTTACCGACTCTCAGCATACATCTTTACACTTGACATTCTCTCAACCAGCTTCATGAGGTAGTCACCTGGAATGCATTTCGATTAACAGGTGTGCCTTGTTAAAAGTGAATTTGTGGAATTTATTTCCTTCTTAATGCATTTGAGCCAATCAGTTGTTGTGACAAGGTAGACGTGGTATACAGAAGCTAACCCTATTCGGTAAAAGACCAAGTCCATATTATGGCAAGAACAGCTCAAATAAGCAAAGAGAAATGACAGTTCATCATTACGTTAAGACATGAAGGTCAGTTCATCTGGAAAGTTTCTTCAAGTGCAGTCGCAAAAACCATCAAGCGCTACGATGAAACTGGCTCTCATGTGGACCACCACAGGATAGGAAGACCCAGAGATACCTCTGTTGCAGAGGATAAGTTCATTAGAGTTACCAGCCTCAGAAATTGTAGCCCAAATAAATGCTTCACAGCATGAATCAGGTCTTCATGGTCGAATTGCTGCAAAGAAACCACTACTAAAGGACACCAATAAGAAGAAGAGACTTGCTTGGGCCAAGAAACACGAGCAATGGACATTAGACCGGGGGAAATCTGTCCTTTGGTCTGATGAGTCCAAATTTGAGATTTTTGGTTCCAACTGCCGTGTCTCTGTGAGTTGCAGAGTAGATAAACAGATGATCTCCGCATGTGGGGTTCCCACCGTTAGGCATGGACGAGGTGGTGTGGTGGTGTGTGGATGCTTTGCTGGTGACACTGTTGATGATTTATTTAGAATTCCAGGCACACCTAACCAGCATGGCTACCACAGCATTCTGCAGCGATATGCCATCCCATAAGGTTTGCGCTTATTGGGACTATAATTTGTTTTTCAACAGGACAATGACCCAAAACACACCTCCAGGTTGCGTAAGGGCTATTTGACCAATAAGGAGAGTGATGGAGTGCTGCATCAGAAGACCTGGCCTCCACAATCACCTGACATCAACCCAATTCAGATGGTTTGGGATGAATTGGACCGCAGAGTGAAGGAAAAGCAGCAAAAAAGTGCCCAGCATAAGTGGGAACTCCTCCAAGACTGTTGGAAAAGCATTCCAGGTGAAGCTGGTGGAGAGAATGCCAAGAGTGTTCAAGGCAAAGGGTGGCTACTTTGAAAAATCTAAAATGTTAAATATATTTTGATTTGTTTAACACTTTTTTGGTTACTACATGATTCCAGATGTGTTATTTCATAGCGATGTGGAAAATAGTTCAAATAAAGAAAAACCCTTGAATGAGTAGGTGTCCAAACTTTTGAGTGGTACTGTATGTAAATAGGGTATACAATTATATTATATATATATATATATTACTATTATTATAAATTACATTTTTAATACATTATGGTGTATTGTGTGTAGATTGATCTGGAAACATTTGTATTTAATCTATTTTACAATAAGGTTGTGACGTAATAGGTAGGATCAGCACTTTATTTTAAGAATGTGAAATGTCAGAATAATAGCAGAGAGAATGATTTATTTCAGCATTGATTTCTTTCATCACATTCCCAGTGGGTCAGAAGTTTACATAAACTCAATTAGTATTTGGTAGCATTTGCTTTAAATTGTTTAACTTGGGTCAAACTTTTCAGGTAGCTTTCCACAAGCTTCCCAAAATAAGTTGGGTGAATTCTGGCCCATTCCTCCTGATAGAGCTGGTGTAACTGAGTCATGTTTGTAGGCCTCCTTGCTCGCACACTTTTTCAGTTCTGCCCACAAATTGTCTATAGGATTGAGGTCAGTGCTTTGTGATGGCCACTGCAATACCTTGACTTTTTTGTCCTTAAGCTATTTTGCCACAACATTGGAAGTATGCTTGAGGTCATTGTCCATTTGGAAGACCCATTTGCGACCAAGCTTTAACTTCCTCAGTGATGTCTTGAGATGTTGCTTCAATATATCCACATAATTTTCCTACCTCATGATGCCATCTATTTTGTGAAGTGCACCAGTCCTCCTGCAAGCAAAGCACCCCCACAACATGATGCTGCCATCCCCATACTTCATGGTTGGGATGGTGTTCTTCAGCTTGCAAGCCTCCCCCTTTTTCCTCCAAACATAACGATGGTCATTATGGCCAAACAGTTATATTTTTATTTCATCGGACCAGAGGACCGACCAAAAAGTACGATCTTTGTCCCCATGTGCAGTTGCAAACCATAGTCTGTCTATTTTATGGCGGTTTTGGAGCAGTGGCTTCTTCCTTGTTGAGCGACCTTTCAGGTTATGTTGATATATGACTCGTTTTACTGTGGATATTGATACTTTTGTACCTGTTTCTTCCAGCATCTTCACAAGGTCCTTTGCTGTTGTTCTGGGATTGATTTGCACTTTTCGCACCAAAGTACGTTCATCTCTAGGAGACAGAACTCGTCTCCTTCCTGAGCGGTATGACAGCTGCGTGGTCCCATGGTGTTTATACTTGCGTACTATTGTTTGAACAGATGAACGTGGAACCTTCAGGCGTTTGGAAATTTCTCCCAAGGATGAAGCAGACATGTCGAGGTCTACTAAAGAAGCTTCTAAAGCCATGACATCATTTCCTGGAATTTTCCAAGCTGTTTAAAGGCACAGTCAACTTAGTGTATGTAAACTTCTGACCCACTGGATACAGTGAATAATAAGTTAAATAATCTCTGTAAACAATTGTTGGAAGTACTAAACGACTTGCCAAAACTATAGTTTGTTAACAAGAACTGTGTGGAGTGGTTGAAAAACTAGTTTTAATGACCCCAACCTAAGTGTATCTAAACTTCAGACTTCAACTATATATATATATATAGAGAGAGAGAGGGAGAGAGAGGGCGCGCTAGGGAAATAGATAGAGGGATATAGATGTAGATAGAGGGATAGAGATTTAGATAGAGGGGTAGAGATATAGATAGAGGGGTAGAGATATAGATAGAGGGGTAGAGATTTAGATAGAGGGGTAGAGATATAGATAGAGGGGTAGAGATATAGATAGAGGGATAGAGATATAGATAGAGGGATAGAGATATAGATAGAGCGATAGAGATATAGATAGAGGGGTAGAGATATAGATAGAGGGGTAGAGATATAGATAGAGGGATAGAGATATAGATAGAGGGGTAGAGAGAGTGGTAGCAATATAGATAGAGGGATAGAGATATAGATAGAGGGGTAGAGATATAGATAGAGGGGTAGAGATATAGATAGAGGGGTAGAGATATATATAGAGGGATAGAGATATAGATAGAGGGGTAGATATATAGATAGAGGGATAGAGATTTAGATAGAGGGGTAGAGATATAGATAGAGGGGTAGAGATATAGATAGAGGGATAGAGATATAGATAGAGGGATAGAGATATAGATAGAGGGGTAGAGATAGAGATAGAGGGATAGAGATATAGATAGAGGGATAGAGATATATATAGAGGGATAGAGATATAGATAGAGGGGTAGAGATAGAGAAATCTATAGATAGAGGGGTAGAGATATAGATAGAGGGATAGAGATAGAGAAATCTATAGATAGAGGGGTAGAGATATATAGATAGAGGGATAGAGATATATATAGAGGGATAGAGATATATATAGAGGGGTAGAGATATATATAGAGGGATAGAGATATAGATAGAGGGGTAGAGATAGAGAAATCTATAGATAGAGGGGTAGAGATATAGATAGAGGGATAGAGATATAAATCTATAGATAGAGGGAGTAGAGATATATAGATAGAGGGATAGAGATATATATAGAGGGATAGAGATATAGATAGAGGGGTAGAGATATAGATAGAGGGATAGAGATTTAGATAGAGGGATAGAGATATAGATAGAGGGATAGAGATATATATAGAGGGATAGAGATATAGATAGAGGGGTAGAGATAGAGAAATCTATAGATAGAGGGGTAGAGATATAGATAGAGGGATAGAGATAGAGAAATCTATAGATAGAGGGGTAGAGATATATAGATAGAGGGATAGAGATATAGATAGAGGGATAGAGATATAGATAGAGGGGTAGAGATATAGATAGAGGGGTAGAGATATAGATAGAGGGGTAGAGATATAGATAGAGGGATAGAGATATATATAGAGGGATAGAGATATAGATAGAGGGGTAGAGATATAGATAGAGATAGGATAGAGATCTATAGATAGAGGGGTAGAGATATAGATAGAGGGGTAGATATATAGATAGAGGGATAGAGATAGAGAAATCTATAGATAGAGGGGTAGAGATATAGATAGAGGGGTAGATATATAGATAGAGGGGTAGAGATATAGATAGAGGGATAGAGATATAGATAGAGGGGTAGAGATATAGATAGAGGGATAGAGATATAGATAGAGGGGTAGAGATATAGATAGAGGGGTAGAGATATAGATAGATGGATAGAGATATAGATAGAGGGGTAGATATATAGATAGAGGGATAGAGATATAGATAGAGGGATAGAGATATAGATAGAGATATAGATAGAGATATATAGATAGAGGGATAGAGATAAAGAAATATAGATAGAGGGGTAGAGATATAGATAGAGGGATAGAGATATAGATAGAGGATAGAGATATAGATAGAGGGGTAGAGATATAGATAGAGGGATAGAGATATAGATAGAGGGGTAGAGATATAGATAGAGGGATAGAGATATAGATAGAGAGGTAGAGATATAGATAGAGGGGTAGAGATATAGATAGAGGGATAGAGATATAGATAGAGGGGTAGAGATATAGATAGAGAGGTAGAGATATAGATAGAGGGGTAGAGATATAGATAGAGGGGTAGAGATATAGATAGAGGGGTAGAGATATAGATAGAGAGGTAGAGATATAGATAGAGGGGTAGAGATATAGATAGAGGGATAGATAGAGGGATAGAGATAGAGGGGTATAGATATAGATAGAGGGATAGAGATATAGATAGAGGATAGAGATATAGATAGAGGATAGAGATATAGATAGAGGGGTAGAGATATAGATAGAGGGGTAGAGATATAGATAGAGGGGTAGAGATATAGATAGAGGATAGAGATATAGATAGAGGGATAGAGATATAGATAGAGGGGTAGAGATATAGATAGAGGGATAGAGATATAGATAGAGGGGTAGAGATATAGATAGAGGGGTAGAGATATAGATAGAGGGATAGATAGAGGGATAGAGATAGAGGGGTATAGATATAGATAGAGGGATAGAGATATAGATAGAGGATAGAGATATAGATAGAGAATAGAGATATAGATAGAGGGGTAGAGATATAGATAGAGGGGTAGAGATATAGATAGAGGGGTAGAGATATAGATAGAGGGATAGAGATATAGATAGAGGGATAGAGATATAGATAGAGGGGTAGAGATATAGATAGAGGGGTAGAGATATAGATAGAGGGGTAGAGATATAGATAGAGGATAGAGATATAGATAGAGGGGTAGAGATATAGATAGAGGGGTAGAGATATAGATAGAGGGGTAGAGATATAGATAGAGGGATAGAGATATAGATAGAGATAGGGGTATAGAGATATAGATAGAGGGATAGAGATATAGATAGAGGATAGAGATATAGATAGAGGATAGAGATATAGATAGAGGGGTAGAGATATAGATAGAGGATAGAGATATAGATAGAGGGGTAGAGATATAGATAGAGGGGTAGAGATATAGATAGAGGATAGAGATATAGATAGAGGGGTAGAGATATAGATAGAGATATAGATAGAGGGGTAGAGATATAGATAGAGGATAGAGAGATAGAGATAGAGAAATATATAGATAGAGATATAGATAGAGGATAGAGATATAGATAGAGGGGTAGAGATATAGATAGAGGGGTAGAGATAGAGAAATATATAGATAGAGAAATATATAGATAGAGATAGAGGGATAGAGATATAGGTAGAGGGGTAGAGATATAGATAGAGGGGTAGAGATATAGATAGAGGGGTAGAGATATAGATAGAGGGGATATAGAGAGAGGGATAGGGGATAGAGATATAGATAGAGGGATAGAGATATAGATAGAGGGATAGAGATATAGATAGAGGACAGAGATATAGATAGAGGATAGAGATATAGATAGAGGGGTAGAGATATAGATAGAGGGGTAGAGATATAGATAGAGGGATAGATAGAGGGATAGAGATAGAGGGGTATAGATAGAGGGATAGAGATATAGATAGAGGGGTAGAGATATAGATAGAGGGATAGAGATATAGATAGAGGGATAGAGATATAGATAGAGGATAGAGATATAGATAGAGGGGTAGAGATATAGATAGAGGGGTAGAGATTTAGATAGAGGGGTAGAGATATAGATAGGGGGGTAGAGATATAGATAGAGGATAGAGATATAGATAGAGGGATAGAGATATAGATAGAGGGGTAGAGATATAGATAGAGGATAGAGATATAGATAGAGGGGTAGAGATATAGATAGAGGGGTAGAGATATAGATAGAGGGGTAGAGATATAGATAGAGGATAGAGATATAGATAGAGGGTAGAGATATAGATAGAGGGGTAGAGATATAGATAGAGGATAGAGATATAGATAGAGGGTAGAGATATAGATAGAGGGGTAGAGATATAGATATAGATAGAGGGGTAGAGATATAGATAGAGGGGGACTATATAGATAGAGATATAGATAGAGGGATAGAGATATAGATAGATAGATATATAGATAGAGGGAGAGAGATTTAGATAGATAGAGATATAGATAGAGGATAGAGATATAGATAGAGGGGTAGAGATATAGATAGAGGGGTAGAGATAGAGAAATATATAGATAGAGGGGTAGAGATATATAGATAGAGGATGGATAGAGATATAGATAGAGGGTAGAGATATAGATAGAGGGGTAGAGATATAGATAGAGGGGAGATATAGATAGAGGGGTAGAGATATAGATAGAGGGATAGAGATATAGATAGAGAGGGATAGATAGATAGAGAGAGATATATATAGAGGATAGAGATATAGATAGAGGGGTAGAGATATAGGTAGAGATATAGGTAGAGGGGTAGAGATATAGATAGAGGGATAGAGATAGAGAAATCTATAGATAGAGGGGTAGAGATATATAGATAGAGGGATAGAGATATATATAGAGGGATAGAGATATATATAGAGGGGTAGAGATATAGATAGAGGATAGAGATAGAGAAATCTATAGATAGAGGGGTAGAGATATAGATAGAGGGGTAGATATATAGATAGAGGGATAGAGATATATATAGAGGGATATAGATATATATAGAGGGGTAGAGATATAGATAGAGGATAGAGATAGAGAAATCTATAGATAGAGGGGTAGAGATATAGATAGAGGGGTAGATATATAGATAGAGGGATAGAGATAGAGAAATCTATAGATAGAGGGGTAGAGATATAGATAGAGGGATAGAGATATAGATAGAGGGGTAGAGATATAGATAGAGGGATAGAGATATAGATAGAGGGGTAGATATATAGATAGAGGGGTAGAGATATAGATAGATGGATAGAGATATAGATAGAGGGGTAGAGATATAGATAGAGGGGTAGAGATATAGATAGAGATATAGATAGAGGGGTAGAGATATATAGATAGAGGGATAGAGATAAAGAAATATAGATAGAGGGGTAGAGATATAGATAGAGGGATAGAGATATAGATAGAGGATAGAGATATAGATAGAGGGGTAGAGATATAGATAGAGTGGTAGAGATATAGATAGAGGGGTATAGATATAGATAGAGGGATAGAGCTATAGATAGAGGGATAGAGATATAGATAGAGGGGTAGAGATATAGATAGAGAGGTAGAGATATAGATAGAGGGGTAGAGATATAGATAGAGGGGTAGAGATATAGATAGAGTGGTAGAGATATAGATAGAGGGGTAGAGATATAGATAGAGGGATAGAGCTATAGATAGAGGGGTAGAGATATAGATAGAGAGGTAGAGATATAGATAGAGGGGTAGAGATATAGATAGAGGGGTAGAGATATAGATAGAGGGATAGAGATATAGATAGAGAGGTAGAGATATAGATAGAGGGGTAGAGATATAGATAGAGGGGTAGAGATATAGATAGAGGGGTAGAGATATAGATAGAGGGATAGATAGAGGGATAGAGATAGAGGGGTATAGATATAGATAGAGGGATAGAGATATAGATAGAGGATAGAGATATAGATAGAGGATAGAGATATAGATAGAGGGGTAGAGATATAGATAGAGGATAGAGATATAGAGAGAGGGATAGAGATATAGATAGAGGGATAGAGATATAGATAGAGGGATAGAGATATAGATAGAGATATAGATAGAGGGGTAGAGATATAGATAGAGGGGTAGAGATATAGATAGAGGATAGAGATATAGATAGAGGGAGATATAGATAGAGATAGATAGAGATAGAGGGGGTAGAGATATAGATAGAGGGATAGAGATATAGATAGAGGGGTAGAGATATAGATAGAGGGGTAGAGATATAGATAGAGGGATAGATAGAGGGATAGAGATATAGATAGAGGATAGAGATATAGATAGAGGATAGAGATATAGATAGAGATATAGATAGAGGGGTAGAGATATAGATAGAGGGGTAGAGATATAGATAGAGGATAGAGATATAGATAGAGGGGTAGAGATATAGATAGAGGGGTAGAGATATAGATAGAGGATAGAGATATAGATAGAGGGGTAGAGATATAGATAGAGGGGTAGAGATATAGATAGAGGGGTAGAGATATAGATAGAGGGGTAGAGATATAGATAGAGGATAGAGATATAGATAGAGGGGTAGAGATATAGATAGAGGGTAGAGATATAGATAGAGGATAGAGATATAGATAGAGGATAGAGATATAGATAGAGATAGATAGAGATAGATAGAGGATAGAGATATAGATAGAGGGGTAGAGATATAGATAGAGGGGTAGAGATATAGATAGATAGATAGAGATATAGATAGAGGGATAGATAGAGGGATAGAGATAGAGGGTAGAGATATAGATAGAGAGAGATATAGATAGAGATAGATAGAGATATAGATAGAGGGGATAGAGATATAGATATAGATAGGGGATAGAGATATAGATAGAGGGTAGAGATATAGATAGAGGGGTAGAGATATAGATAGAGAGATATAGATAGAGGGGTAGAGATAGGGGTAGAGATATAGATAGAGGGGTAGAGATATAGATAGAGGGAGATATAGAGATATAGATAGAGAGGGTAGAGATATAGATAGAGGGGTAGAGATATAGATAGAGGGATAGAGATATAGATAGAGGGTAGAGATATAGATAGAGGGGTAGAGATATAGATAGAGGGGTAGAGATATAGATAGAGGGGTAGAGATATAGATAGAGGATAGAGATATAGATAGAGGGGTAGAGATATAGATAGAGATATAGATAGAGGGGTAGAGATATAGATAGAGGGGTAGAGATATAGATAGAGGATAGAGATATAGATATAGAGATAGAGAAATATATAGATAGAGATATAGATAGAGGTTAGAGATATAGATAGAGGGGTAGAGATAGAGAAATATATAGATAGAGAAATATATAGATAGAGGGGTAGAGATATAGGTAGAGGGATAGAGATATAGGTAGAGGGGTAGAGATATAGATAGAGGGGTAGAGATATAGGTAGAGGGGTAGAGATATAGATAGAGGGATAGAGATAGAGAAATATATAGATAGAGGGGTAGAGATATAGGTAGAGATATAGGTAGAGGGGTAGAGATATAGATATAGGGATAGAGATAGAGAAATATATAGAGATATAGAGGTAGAGATATATAGCCCTCTCCTGTACTCCCTGTTCACCCACGACTGCGTGGCCACGCACGCCTCCAACTCAATCATCAAGTTTGCGGACGACACAACAGTGGTAGGCTTGATTACCAACAACGACGAGACGGCCTACAGGGAGGAGGTGAGGGCCCTCGGAGTGTGGTGTCAGGAAAATAACCTCACACTCAACGTCAACAAAACTAAGGAGATGATTGTGGACTTCAGGAAACAGCAGAGGGAACACCCCCCTATCCACATCGATGGAACAGTAGTGGAGAGGGTAGCAAGTTTTAAGTTCCTCGGCATACACATCACAGACAAACTGAATTGGTCCACTCACACTGACAGCGTCGTGAAGAAGGCGCAGCAGCGCCTCTTCAACCTCAGGAGGCTGAAGAAATTCAGCTTGTCACCAAAAGCACTCACAAACTTCTACAGATGCACAATCGAGAGCATCCTGGCGGGCTGTATCACCGCCTGGTACGGCAACTGCTCCGCCCTCAACCGTAAGGCTCTCCAGAGGGTAGTGAGATCTGCACAACGCATCACCGGGGGCAAACTACCTGCCCTCCAGGACACCTACACCACCCGATGTTACAGGAAGGCCATAAAGATCATCAAGGACATCAACCACCCGAACCACTGCCTGTTCACCCCGCTATCATCCAGAAGGCGAGGTCAGTACAGGTGCATCAAAGCTGGGACTGAGAGACTGAAAAACAGCTTCTATCTCAAGGCTATCAGACTGTTAAACAGCCACCATTGAGTGGCTGCTGCCAACACACTGTCATTGACACTGACCCAACTCCAGCCACTTTAATAATGGGAATTGATGGGAAATGATGTAAATATATCACTAGCCACTTTAAACAATGCTACCTTATATAATGTTACTTACCCTACATTATTCATCTCATATGCATACGTATATACTGTACTCTACATCATCGACTGCATCCTATGTAATACATGTATCACTAGCCACTTTAACTATGCCACTTTGTTTACTTTGTCTACATACTCATCTCATATGTATATACTGTACTCGATACCATCTACTGTATGCTGCTCTGTACCATCACTCACTCATATATCCTTATGTACATATTCTTTATCCCCTTACACTGTGTATAAGACAGTAGTTTTAGAATTGTTAGTTAGATTACTTGTTGGTTATCACTGCATTGTCGGAACTAGAAGCACAAGCATTTCGCTACACTCGCATTAACATCTGCTAACCATGTGTATGTGACAAATAAAATTTGATTTGATTTGATTTAGATAGAGAAATATATAGATAGAGGGGTAGAGATATAGATAGAGGGATAGAGATATAGATAGAGGGATAAAGATATAGATAGAGGGTAGAGATATAGATAGAGGGGTAGAGATATAGATAGAGGGGTAGAGATATAGATAGAGGGATAGAGATATAGATAGAGGGGTAGAGATATAGATAGAGGGATAGAGATATAGATAGAGGGATAGAGATATAGATAGAGGGATAGAGATATAGATAGAGGGATAGAGATATAGATAGAGGATAGAGATATAGATAGAGGGACAGAGATATAGATAGAGGGACAGAGATAGAGAAATATATAGATAGAGAAATATATAGATAGAGAGAGGGATGAAGATCGAAAGAGGGATAAATATATAGATATCCCTCTAGTGGTGTGGGGGCTGTGCTTTGGCAAAGTGGGTGGGGTTATATCCTTCCTGTTTGGCCCTGTCCAGGGGTATCATCGGAAGGGGCCACAGTGTCTCCTGACCCCTCCTGTCTCAGCCTCCAGTATTTTATGCTGCAGTAGTTTAAGTGTCGGGGGGCTAGGGTCAGTCTGTTATATCTGGAGTATTTCACCTGTCTTATCCGGTGTCCTGTGTGAATTTAAGTATGCGTTCTCTAATTCTCTCTTTCTTTCTTTTTCTCTCTTGGAGGACCTGAGCCCTAGGACCATGCCTCAGGACTACCTGGCATGATGACTCCTTGCTGTCCCCAGTCCACCTGGCCGTGCTGCTGCTCCAGTTTCAACTGTTCTGCCTGCGGCTATGGAACCCTGACTTGTTCACCAAACGTTCTAAATCAAATCAAATCAAATTTTATTTGTCACATACACATGGTTAGCAGATGTTAGTGCGAGTGTAGCGAAATGCTTGTGCTTCTAGTTCCGACAATGCAGTAATAACCAACAAGTAATCTAGCTAACAATTCCAAAACTACTACCTTATAGACACAAGTGTAAGGGGATAAAGAATATGTACATAAGATATATGAATGAGTGATGTTACAGAGAGGCATGGGCAAGATACAGTAGATGGTATTGAGTGCAGTATATACATATGAGATGAGTATGTGAACAAAGTGGCATAGTTAAAGTGGCTAGTGATACATGTATTACATAAGGATGCAGTAGATGATATAGAGTACAGTATATACGTATACATATGAGATGAATAATGTAGGGTATGTAAACATTATATTAGGTAGCATTGTTTAAAGTGGCTAGTGATATATTTTACATAATTTCCCATCAATTCCCATTATTAAAGTGGCTGGAGTTGAGTCAGTGTGTTGGCAGCAGCCACTCAATGTTAGTGGTGGCTGTTTAACAGTCTGATGGCCTTGAGATAGAAGCTGTTTTTCAGTCTCTCGGTCCCAGCTTTGATGCACCTGTACTGACCCCGCCTTCTGGATGATAGTGGGGTGAACAGGCAGTGGCTCGGGTGGTTGTTGTCCTTGATGATCTTTATGGCCTTCCTGTGACATCGGGTGGTGTAGGTGTCATGGAGGGCAGATAGTTTGCCCCCGGTGATGCGTTGTGCAGACCTCACTACCCTCTGGGAGAGCCTTACGGTTGTGGGCGGAGCAGTTGCCGTACCAGGCGGTGATACAGCCCGATAGGATGTTCTCGATTGTGCATCTGTAGAAGTTTGTGAGTGCTTTTGGTGACAAGCCGAATTTCTTCAGCCTCCTGAGGTTGAAGAGGCGCTGCTGCGCCTTCTTCACGATGCTGTCTGTGTGGGTGGACCAATTCAGTTTGTCTGTGATGTGTACGCCGAGGAACTTAAAACTTACTACCCTCTCCACTACTGTTCCATCGATGTGGATAGGGGGGTGTTCCCTCTGCTGTTTCCTGAAGTCCACAATCATCTCCTTAGTTTTGTTGACGTTGAGTGTGAGGTTATTTTCCTGACACCACACTCCGAGGGCCCTCACCTCCTCCCTGTAGGCCATCTCGTCGTTGTTGGTAATCAAGCCTACCACTGTTGTGTCGTCCGCAAACTTGATGATTGAGTTGGAGGCGTGCGTGGCCACGTAGTCGTGGGTGAACAGGGAGTACAGGAGAGGGCTCAGAACGCACCCTTGTGGGGCCCCAGTGTTGAGGATCAGCGGGGTGGAGATGTTGTTGCCTACCCTCACCACCTGAAACTGCCCGTCAGGAAGCCCAGTACCCAGTTGCACAGGGCGGGGTCGAGACCCAGGGTATCGAGCTTGATGACGAGCTTGGAGGGCACTATGGTGTTAAATGCCGAGCTGTAGTCGATGAACAGCATTCTCACATAGGTATTCCTCTTGTCCAGATGGGTTAGGTCAGTGTGCAGTGTGGTTGAGATTGCATCGTCTGTGGACCTATTTGGGCGGTAAGCAAATTGGAGTGGGTCTAGGGTGTCAGGTAGGGTGGAGGTGATATGGTCCTTGACTAGTCTCTCAAAGCACTTCATGATGACGGAAGTGAGTGCTACGGGGCGGTAGTCGTTTAGCTCAGCTACCTTAGCTTTCTTGGGAACAGGAACAATGGTGGCCCTCTTGAAGCATGTGGGAACAACAGACTGGGATAGGGATTGATTGAATATGTCCATAAACACACAAGCCAGCTGGTCTGCGCATGCTCTGAGGGCGCGGCTGGGGATGCCGTCTGGGCCTGCAGCCTTGCGAGGGTTGACACGTTTAAATGTTTTCCTCACGTCGGCTGCAGTGAAGGAGAGTCCGCATGTTTTAGTTGCAGGCAGTGTCAGTGGCACTGTATTGTCCTCAAAGCGGGCAAAAAAGTTATTTAGTCTGCCTGGGAGCAAGACATCCTGGTCCGTGACGGTGCTGGTTTTCTTTTTGTAATCCGTGATTGACTGTAGACCCTGCCACATACCTCTTGTGTCTGAGCCGTTGAATTGAGATTCTACTTTGTCTCTATACTGACGCTTAGCTTGTTTGATTGCCTTGCGGAGGGAATAGTTACACTGTTTGTATTCGGTCATGTTTCCAGTCACCTTGCCCTGATTAAAAGCAGTGGTTCGCGCTTTCAGTTTCACACGAATGCTGCCATCAATCCACGGTTTCTGGTTTGGGAATGTTTTAATCGTTGCTATGGGAACGACATCTTCAACGCACGTACTAATGAACTCGCACACCGAATCAGCGTATTCGTCAATGTTGTCGTCTGACGCAATACGGAACATATCCCAGTCCACGTGATGGAAGCAGGCTTGGAGTGTGGAATCAGATTGGTCGGACCAGCGTTGAACAGACCTCAGCGCGGGAGCTTCTTGTTTTAGTTTCTGTCTGTAGGCAGGGATCAACAAAATGGAGTCGTGGTCAGCTTTTCCGAAAGGATGGCGGGGCAGGGCCTTATATGCGTCGCGGAAGTTGGAATAGCAATGATCCAAGGTTTTTCCAGCCCTGGTTGCGCAATCGATATGCTGATAAAATTTAGGGAGTCTTGTTTTCAGATTAGCCTTGTTAAAATCCCCAGCTATAATGAATGCAGCCTCCGGATATATGGATTCCAGTTTGCAAAGAGTCAAATAAAGTTCGTTCAGAGCCATCGATGTGTCTGCTTGGGAGGGAATATATACGGCTGTGATTATAATCAAAGAGAATTCCCTTGGTAGATAATGCGGTCTACATTTGATTGTGAGGAATTCTAAATCAGGTGAACAGAAGGACTTGAGTTCCTGTATGTTGTTGTGGCCACACCACGTCCCGTTAACCATAAAGCATACGCCCCCGCCCCTCTTCTTACCAGAAAGATGTTTGTTTCTGTCGGCGCGATGCGTGGAGAAACCCGTTGGCTGCACCGCCCCGGATAGTGTCTTTCCAGTGAGCCATGTTTCCGTGAAGCAGAGAACGTTGCAGTCTCTGATGTCCCTCTGGAATGCTACCCTTGCTCGGATTTCATCAACCATGTTGTCAAGAGACTGGAAATTGGCGAGGAGAATGCTAGGGAGTGGTGCACGATGTGCCCGTCTCCGGAGTCTGACCAGAAGACCGCTTCGTTTTCCCCTTTTTCAAAGTCGTTTTTTGGGGTCGCCGGCTGGGATCCATTCCGTTGTCCTGGGTGAAAGGCAGAACGCAGGATCCGCTTCGCGAAAGTCATATTCTTGGTCGTACTGATGTTGAGTTGACGCTGCTCTTATGTTCAGTAGTTCTTCTCGACTGTATGTAATGAAACCTAAGATGACCTGGGGTACCAATGTAAGAAATAACACGTAAAAAAACAAATAACTGCATAGTTTCCTAGGAACGCGAAGCGAGGCGGCCTACCTGTCTCAGACCTGCTGTTTTCAACTCTCTAGAGACACTCTGAATGATCGGCTACGAAAAGCCAACTGACATTTATAAACATTTGAACATCTTGGCCATGTTCTGTTATAATCTCCACCCGGCACAGCCAGAAGAGGACTGGCCACCCCACATAGCCTGATTCCTCTCTAGGTTTCTTCCTAGGTTCTGGCCTTTCTAGGGAGGTTTTCCTAGCCACCGTGCTTCTACACCTGCATTGCTTGCTGTTTGGGGTTTTAGGATGGGTTTCTGTACAGCACTTTGATATATCAGCTGATGTACGGGCTATATAAATAAATTTGATTTGAATTTGATTTAGATAGAGAGAGGGATGAAGATCGAGATAGGGATAGAGGGATGAAAATCGAGATAGGGATAGAGAGAGGGATGAAGATCGAGATAGGGATAGAGAGAGGGATGAAGATTGAGATAGGGATAGAGAGAGGGATGAAGATCAGGATAGGGATAGAGAGAGATAGATTAAGTACGAGACCAGTAGTGTCTGCCGGATGCCCTCCACCACTCTGTTCTGGATGCTGGGTTCACACAGGATGTAGTCTGGGGCGATGCACGTCTGACCACAGTTCACAAACTTCCCCCACGTGATACGCCTGTGGTGGACAAAATCACAGAGATAAAATAGATAACTTGAAAATGTTTCCGTTTCGATGCTTCTGATGCTTCAGCCTTGGGGCAGAGAGCTAAGCATGTATATTATAATTACATCAAATGACCCCTAAACCCTGCGTCTCCCAATTGTAATCTTTGTGGTCAATCTTTGTGTAATTCATTTTTTTCCAAAGACAATCATGGTTCCAGTAATGTTCTTGAACGGATTAATCTGGTGTATTAGAAGTAAATATTGGTACAATGATTGCCTTCTAAGCATTTTTAATTACACGAAGATTGCCATTTTCCCATTCACTACAGTGGGGGTCATTCACTACAATAGGGGTCATTCACAACAATGGGGGTCATTGCAGATCATGATTTCTGCAAACAATGCCTGCAGTACCGTGGTCGGCAATGAACTGCCATGTTTTAAAAAGTCACCAGTAAACCACTGCAAAAAACATTAGCCAAGGTAAAGTATAACGGAGTGATATTGTAGCGTATAAACCAATAGCGCCATTGACTCTGATCTTTTCAGCGGCTAAAACTGCTATGCTAGCTAGAAAAAATGTGATAAAGGTAAAATTCCCTATCGGAATGCTAACGGCTAAAGTTAAAATTCCCTATCGGAGTGCTAACGGCTAAAGCTA